>NC_060950.1:1111489-1121489 GCF_022045245.1 Lucilia cuprina | reverse complement strand
TTATAGTTGTTGCATTTTATAACAGTAAAATGAACATTGTACCTGTTTGTGCTGGTGTGTAAATTTGAAAAATCGAAAGGAAAATATGTTACAGAAAATAAAAAGGCTAATGAATTGAGCTGATGTAGATTAATGTGCGTTTTAAAACATTAAAATATTGTTCTGTTTTATATGTTATTGAAGACTGGTATAATTTAAGAAAAACTAATTGTTTAAGTAATAAAAAATGTTCCGTTTTTATTAAAATTTTAAAAATTTTATTAACAATAAGTATTGAAAACTTATTTGCCGTTATTTTCTTTTTTCCTTATTTTTATATTTTGTATGAAAATTTTTCGGTATTGGGGGGTGGTGTGATTTTACCATTCCTCCCGCGGATCCGCGGTCTGGAAAAAATGCATTTATATGAGAACGGTGTTTATTTCGTTGTATTTAGTTCGTATCAAATGTTCTCATATAAAATGTTATTGACAGATTTATATTTTCTCAAATAATGTTTATATTGTTAAAAAAATTTTCCTGTCTTTTTTCTTACAGATACTAATGTTAAACACGTTTAAGCCTATTGATCCCAATGTAAGTAAATATGTTAAACAATTTTTTAGATGTTAATGAAGAAATTTAAAAACTAATATTTTGGAAAGAACGATTTCAGAATATTATTTATTATTTAAAAAAAAATTTGACTTTACAAGGAGATTCATACAAATTTCATAAATATTTTCTTTAATTAAGATAAACGTAATTTCAATTATATGCACCAATAGTAATCTAGTTTAAATGCTAAATTTAAATTTTTTAATATTAAAATTATTTTATTCTGGCAACAGTAGTGTTAGACATCTCGTCAAACACCTGATATCAAATTTTAATTAATAACTAAAATAAATTGTTTAACAAATATTATAATAGTTTATAAATCTATACACAAGTCAAGCAAATATCTTTAGGAATTAAAAAAATGAGAGAAAAAAAGTACAAAACAATTAATTTAAATGAAATACTTCCATAAATAAAATAACATGAAATTAAAGTATTTCTCAACATTAAATAATATTTTCTAACGATTTTCCATAAACCATAAATAAACACACGTATACATAGGCAAACAAATATTTATTACTTTTATTTAAGCAAATGTTTATATTAAGATTTTAATAGAAAAATTAATAAACTTTAAGAAATTAAAATGAAAATCACTAACATCAATTTCACAATCGTCGTTGTACAAAATATGAATATACATATAAATAAATATCTGTATATAAACATAAATGTAAGATGTATTATACATATATACCTAAAAAAATATATACACACTTACATGTACATATGTACATTTGAATGAAAATGTTTACTTGAATGTATTTAGGTAAACATTTAATATTGTGTGCAAATGATTACATTATTGTACATGTTGTCCAAAGGATGTGCATACATACATTCTGTTTATGTGTAAGTGTGTTTGTTAGTACAGATTAAAAGGAGACTTGTGTAAATACAAAAATAGATAAAACTGAGATGTCTCAAAAGAAAAAATTCATAATACTTTGAAATTTAAACTCCTTGCAACAGATTTACTTAAATGCCTGATGGCCAAACACAGTAAAATATACTATTCATATATTTATATAAATATCTATACAGATCTACTTTCTTATTTGTAAACGCTTGGAATGTATGTTTATTAGGCACATACAATGGGGAATTTTGGACACTTTTACTTAAAAGAAAGCTTATACAATTTATTTGAAGGGCTTTATAGTCCCATAATGGAATGCGAGTGGAATCTATCAAAATCGATATTTTTTAACTCAAGAACGAAACTTTTTTAATATTTAGCACTTAATTTTCCCCTATGACTTTAACGCACATCATTTTCAAAAAGAGGTATATATAGCGGTAAAATTCGGAATAAATATTTTTTATTCCGAAAAGTGATTAAATTCGATATAAATAAGTCTCTTACAAAACAAAATCTCTCTGCCAAATAGTACGAGGATAGATCCTCCATATAAGACCCCCAAAAAACATTTTAACTCTCCTTACTGTATGAAAAAAACGAGTACAGCAAAGACATTCTACACAGATATGTTTCATAATTGAATCTACCGATGAAATTCGAGATAAATAAATTTTTTACAAAAAAAATCTCTCTGTCAAATTTTCTGAGGATCAGTCCATAATTGACCCTACTTTTACTGGCAAATTTGAGTACAACAAAGAAATTCGACATACCTAACAATAAAGCCAACATCTATCTACCAAGTGTTATGAAATAATTGATACTATCCCCTTTAGACAATTAATTTAGCACTCACAACTGGATTCATAATAGCAGTGTAGTGGTGAAGTTTATCATAAACAAGTTTTTACCAACAAAAATTTCCTTAAAAGCCCTATTTCGAAAATCTGAAGTCTATATTAATTTCGAATGGTAAAATTTAGCATATATCAAATAAACGCGATTTATTTTAATTTTTCTACGGCACAAAATTTGATGGCCGAATATAATACTCTTACTTGTTTTTTCAGTACAAATTGTTTAAAAAATATGTTATGAGTTTCATTAATATGTATGTATATTTCTGTATAATTTTTGAGTTAGTTTTGAAGCTAGTTGTAAAATATTAGCTTGATTAAAATCCGAAAGGGAATGTTTATTGTGTCTGTGTGTAGTATCATTGTAAATATTTGTATCTATGACCATAACACAGATTTAAAATATTTATTTTTTCCATCACTTGTTACAGTTGATTTGGACATAAAATAGTTTTAAACATTCTTAATTAATATGCTGGTAATGTATGTATATAAGAATGTAAATATATGTACGTACAATATACATATATGCTTATACATATTATATATATTCATTTATTATGTCCATACACTCTGATATGATAGTGTAAACGTTAGAATTTTTATTCAGAATTGAATTTGAGTCGTGTTCATATTTAATATTTCTATATCACGTTTATTAAATTTGAAATTAAAATCTAAAAACTTACTACCCGGTATTTATATTCAATTTGTTTTATATATTAAAATCCTTAAAACTCTTACGTTTAGTATATATAATTTTTCACTAATTCTTGAGTTCGAATTGTATGAAAAATTTACAAAATAGTTATATAAAGTCATCATTTTAATATTTTTTTAACGCTTATGGTAATTTATTTCCTTATAATAACATGTAATTTTGTAGTATTTTGTGAATTACAATTGCAAGTAATTTTAATTTGATACTTCAATTACAAATAATTGTAATTGTTTATTTCTCAATTACACATTACAAGTAATTGTAATTGATCATGTATTGAATTACTTTGTGCAATGATTACACCCCATGTCTGGTATGTATGTGAGACCAATTACGTTTCTCATTGTTCATTTGTTTACATATATTTGTATGTAGATTAGTGTAAAATGTACATAGAGACATTTATGTAAATGCATATTACTTTATTTTATCTGTCACTTGGTTATTTGAATGTCTGTTTTTCTTTATTAAAGTTAATAGGAAATTCTTCTTGATTTTTTCAATCTCTTAAGTTCTTCTTTCATTGGTCTATAATTAAAAACCTTTTTAATAGATATTAGTTTTGTTTGGTCATGTTGGACATCAACAAGAACATTTTTAATGTACTTATGTTTGTTCAAACCGCAAGAAATAAAATGGGAAAAAATTAAAAAATAATAAAAATAGCAAAAAATGAGTTGCTTCAAACACATGCATGAAATCAAAAGTGTCCTTGTCCTTTTAAAAATTTAGTAAATGTATGCTTGTTTGCTATATAAATATGTTCAAATTTAATGTTTTTATTTTTGTGTTTTCTCTTGTTTTAGCTTTACTTGAACATACGCATGTCCTTGTAAATGAATTCAGATCATGGTAAATGTTTATGTGTGCTTTTTTTGATTTAACAAATTTTGTCAACATTTGTTACAAGAAATTTACAAAATTAATCGAAAGCAATATGTTTTGAAATTCAAAACGATGATGGAAAATTTTCTTGTTATTAAATATCAAAAGCTGGAGGCGACACAAATTTAAAAATTGTTTAACCTTTCATATATACAATAACAAAAGTTGATGTAGAAAAGATTGAGGCTTTTTTTGTAAATTAGGACAACATTACTATACTATTGCGTGCAAATAAGATATTTAGTAAGTAGTGAAAAAAAGATAACTATAAATGTGTACACTACGTCTAGTATTTGATAAAATACTTTTTCGCTTTTGTAATAAACAACATTAATGATATCGGAACTATACATTAAGTGCATATGTACACTATTATTTGTAAGTTATTACTAGACTTCTTCTAAGTAATGCATACAGTACGTATTAGTCATTGAATGGTAAGTTAATTAAAACACATGCATGTATTGTAACAAATAAATAATTTAAATAATATATTTAAATAGATTAAATCAATTAATGTTAAGCAAGTATAGCAATGTATTTAAATACTTTGTTGTAAACTCAATTTAATTTATAACATAAATATATAACATAAAAAATAACCGCAAAATGTTAAACAATTTGTTAATTTATACAGCATGAGGTACGAATTTCATGACGCATGCATGACATTTAAGCAATATGAATTTCATGTATTATGTTACACATACATGTGTACCAAAAACCCGGTATAATTACCATTAAAAAAATTAGTTCAGTGAAGTTGTTCTTTTATTAAAGCTTGAAATATTTTATCAAGTGACAGGGTATAAACCATATTATTGCTATATTATTGATAAAACATACATTACTAGAACATAGAATAATAAAATTAGCATTATCACACAAAAACCCACAAAATATTAATCGAAATAACAGCTTTGTAAAGATTATACACTTTAAAAGTCTCACACATTGTTTCTTTAACATTTAAATATTCTTAAAATATTCAATACATACTATGTTCCATTCTTAAATCAATTCTAAAATTTGTTATATAACCAAAACAGAATCCTTTTTTTATGCAGTACAATTTTACGACAAAAATCGATTTACCACAATGTATTCTTTTGACAAAACATTTTACCCAAAAAGTAGTCTAATGGTAACAAATCAACGAAATTCTTTCTTTTTATATTTTAGATTTTTCTTATTGTATTGCATGGGAAAAAAATAAAGATACATTTTATCATTCATTATAAAATGATATTGCAATAGTTGAAAATGTAAAATGCTAACTTACATGTAATATATGCAGATGAATTTATGTTGAAAAATGCATTCATACATCTATAGAAATATTGTAGCATTCGCATGCAAAGGTTGTAACAAGCAGAATGAAAATTCATGTAGATCAAACTTACATATTTGTTAAATGTCTGAACAGGAGTGTCTCTTTGTAAATGTGTGTATATACATTTGATCATATAGATTTCAAAAGTAGCAGGAACAGCATCACTTGAATACATTGTCATGCATAACAAAAGCACATCATCACATCCTTCGTCCTCTACTTTTTCCATTTTTGTGCTTCAACAACACAAAAAAATCAACAATTTTGCTGTTCTAGCTATTAAGCATACAAAGTTCTTGATGTCTATTGTATTTTGTCTCTCATTCCTGGTCTGTTAGTGATTAAACATTAGTTATAAAAATGTATATATGTCTGTCTGTGTGCTTGTCTTTACACACAGAATTAAGTTAATATGTTGATATTATTTGCATATTTTCGTTTTTCGAGAACCGGTTTTTTGAAAACATCGATTCTCAAACAGACATTTGATTGTTAAACAAAAGATAGGAAACCGTTAGCTTAGTTGCAAACGTAACAAGTCCTCTTTTGAAAATTTTATAGGAGAAGCTAAAAACTTCATAACTTCTATTGTATATCATATTTTTAAAATCTATAAACGTAGTTTTTTTCTTAAATTTCTCCTCTTTTAATATCGCTGTTGAATATTTATGGCGGTTTCTTAAGACTAAGCACTTTTCTTTTTCGTACAGGTTCATACAAGCGGCTGTTCGAAAAAAAATTAAACAGAAAAAAACATGTTGTTTTTTTCAAGTTATTTTTTTTTTCTTTTTTGTATTGAAAAATTATATAGTAAAGAATGGTGGAGATCGGACTTTATTTGATCCTTGCGCCATATAAGATGAAATCTGACATAAACAAGTTGCATGGGACCCAAACACTATTTACAACATTTTATGTGGATACAGCAATATTTGACCCTACCCCAACGAAAGCTCACAACTGGCTTAAAATAGCAGTATAGCAATGTTTATAACAAGTTTTATATCAATATCATCCCACTTTAAGAAAATCAGTTTATTTTCATTTTTGTTTTACTTTATTTTAAAAAAGTATTCCATGATTTCTTACTCAATTGGAGATTTTACAAACTACACTCTATTTCCTAAATGTTGATGTACAAAATGATTGATATTTCCTATTACATGACTAATTAATGCGTTTATAATAGCATTAATAATAATAATAACATTGACTTAGCATTTATTTTTATGTTTTGAGGACTTAGGACATTGGATACCGGATCAAGTGGTTAGAGAGGCGATTTATTTTGTTTTTTTATGTGTCAAAATTGTCATAACTTTTATATTATACTGAAAAATACCTATAAAACAATAGTTTGGTCCAGGCGCGGATTCAAGGGGTGGGAAAGAGGGAAATTATTTATTTTATTTATTTATATATTTTTTGTTTACATATTGAAATCAAGATTTTCAATCGCTGGTAGGGAGCCCTTTTCAAAAATAATGTTTTTTCATTTTTCTCATCTTTAGTACATAAATAGTATTCCTTGTACCAAACTAATCGGTGAAAACTTCAGATCTGTTTCCTACTCAGTGTGCAAATTCTCCACCACCACATATCTATACCCCATACCCCTCTATATATAAAATGTATTCTTTTAAACATATATGGAAAATGTCCTGTTTTGTTAGAGCATTATTGTGTTGTGATACGTAATATATATATAAAATGCAATTCGCTGTGATTGTACGAATGTGTATGTGAATGAATAAATGTTAGAATTTGAATGTGTGAGAGTTTTGTATTTATATGTACATAGTATGTATATCTTTTGAACTTATTTGTATTTGTTTATTTCAATTTCAACCAAGCATTTTAATTAATGTTTATAAGTTGTTTGCAATACCCATACATACTCACACATTTATACTGCAGCAAAGGCAAAATCTCACACAAATCATTTCATTTAAAATATTTAAGCTAAATGCGTTACTTTTTGGACAAGAAAAAAACAACTTTTCATTTGTTAGTTGTTTGTTTATTTTGTTGCTCGTATTTTTTTATTGGAGCTGCTGCTGTTTGTTGTTTGAGTAAATCGATAAATTAAGTGACTTTTGAAAAACACAAGGGGGTTAAGTTTAAATGTATTTGTGTCAGCAACATTCATATTCATGTGTGTGGAAATATTTTTGACTTTATTGATTCTACTAGGCGCAACGAGATTGCGAATACAGATACGAGTATGAATATATGTTTCTGAAAATATAAAACCAATTTTCAAATTTAAGTTTTAGAATACAGCAACATCTGTTTGCCGTTTGTGGTAGTTATTATATATATAGGGAATTTCATGTCAAGTGACTTAACTCAAAAAATCTATTTGGACGAAATTTGTACTAAGGTTAGTACTATTGGATTAAAGACTTGACACAAAATTTTAGCTCTATCGGCCTAGAACTGCCGGATTTAAATGGGGTCAGAGTTATACATTTTATTCCTACAGTTATTATTTAAATGCGTGTAACTTTTCATCTATTGTAACTAACAAAAATTGTCCGAAGGAGAACAGATAGCTATTTCTTCATTCTCATACTACTAACCACGGTGCAAACTTTATCAAAATCCAGAACTTTAACCTATCGGAGGCCACTTTCCATCGATTTACTATTTTAATAAAATAAATATGAATTGAAATGTGTCTTTAATATAAGATTATGTAAGTGTAGAAAATCATTTAAATTAAAAGCTTCAATTAATAATTAATGATTTATTTTAAAATGTTTTATTTATTTTTATTTTGCTAAAAAAACTTGTTTAGAGATTAAAATATTCTTTATGATTCCACATTATCTGCAGTCGATGAATAAAAAGGCAGTACAAGAACAATCTTTTTACTTATTTCTTTATATATAATGTGGTTGTTAATTTTTATAATTTCAAACATTTAAAGTTCATAAAGTCTAACGATAGATTTCAACCGATAACAAATATTAACACTTGCTCTCATACATATGTATATATACATATAAAACACTCTTACATATACCATACATATTTTTGGTTTAATGTTAACACATCATTTAAAATATATAATCAAAATTATAAAAAAAAAATAACCAAGATAAAAACGTTAAAAAGAGGCGCATAAATACCCAGCTGTATACATATGTACACACATATGTACATTAAAATATTTATTTTACATACCTTTCTACATACACACATTTACATATTTATATACATACTTATGGATAATAGTACATAACGTTATTGCACACATTCTCATACAAAGACACATAAAAAACCAACATATATATGAGCTCAATAGCCCAGCAGTTTACAGGGAGATATGGACTAAAAATGGCACGAATTGACGAGTATTTATATAAAATATCTATTGTTCCTTTCTAATCTTAAGGTTTTAAACAGTTTTATCTATAGATATTAAAGTAGTAAATTTAGTAGCAAAATCTCATTACGGTTTCTAAATTTATGAGTTTACGAAAATACCTTAAACTGCTGGGTATATATATGATTTAATTCCATCTCTTTCTACATTAGTTGGATTCTTTGTCAGTTTGTGTGCTTCAAAGGTATATCTACATATGTATGTATCCGTTTGTAGTAAAAAAAGTAATCATATGTTACATAATGTTCGAGGGATTACGTGACACATTTTTATCATTTGATGACAGTTTTTTTGCCATCATCTTGTGTTCAGTCTCATTTGGTATCTTTTGCAAAAAAAATAACACTTATCTACAGAGACTTTTGGAAAAAGTCTAAATATACATGAATGAATACATGTAGCAGGGAGTATCATAGCGCAGAACGCCAGATGTCTCTGGAAGCGTTTTTTGTTACAATTTCGTTTAACGTAAATAAATAAATAAATAAATAAATAAATAAATAAATATATTGATATATTTTAGACAGTGGGAAATGTAAGATTCCTGATCTGATATATTTATTCTTAAAATTTCATTTTATTTTCAAAAATAAGTTTTGAAATAAAAATCAAATCCATAAACCCCAAATTGAAAATAGATTCTATGATAAAATCGGTTTTCATTATAACAACATCCCAAATTGTTACAAATGTCGAACTGTATGTATTGACTAACACTAAGTACAAAGCAAATGGATATGAAACAGTAACTGAATAGCTGACGGTAAGGGAGATTTTTGGATCATGTAAATAAATATGTTTGAGTGTATACAAGAGTTTTTATTTTAAAATAAAATATGACAGTGGTGTCATTACTGTAAATGTTGTTAGTGGTTGAAAATAAGTAGAAGTTCCCCATTTGTCTTTTTTGGATCCTAAGTACAAAATGATATTTTGCATGGCTAAAACATTTCTTTATTTTTTCTATATCAAATACCATCAATAATGACAACCGCTGCGTCTTCCGTTTGCTAAAAAACGTTTGCTAAAAAAGCGACAGGTTGCCTTAATTAAATTTTTCGTTCTCTGTCTTATTAAAAGTTCTAATCATTCAATATGTTTGCAGCTTTTTTTCCTGCTTCGTGTATTTTTAGGCTAAACTATTGCTGTTTAACGGATTTCATGTATGTACGAGTATGTATATTAAATTTATTTTCCTTGTGTTTCTAAAATTTTCTGCTTGTTATAAAAAATTTCATCAACTTTTTCTTAATATATTTTTTAACACATTTTATTTTTTGTACAACCCAAGGCATTTTCCGTTTGTGGTTTTTCAATAGAAAATGTACAAAATTTACCTGGGGAAAAT
>NC_060950.1:1053167-1111389 GCF_022045245.1 Lucilia cuprina | reverse complement strand
ATTGTTTTTAATGTAGCAAAGCACACAGGGTATAGTTAGTATTTATTATAAAGCTAAACTAGTCTCCTTAAAAATATTAACGCAACAAAAGCATAAAATTATCTCGAAATCTAACATTTTATGGCTTATCTATTTCAAACGACAGTTCTTTGATAAAAACATGTAGCAGTTTAGATCTGTAAATATCAGACCTTTAAAAAATACTTATAAACTACATTTCATTCATTCAATTAAGAAAAGTTTTCGTAAATTTGTGCATCCTTCGTTTATATGCTAATTATAGGTTTGGAATTATTGTTGTTTTATTTAATTTTAATTACTATAGTTTTGAAGCATTCAATGGAATAATAAAGTCTTATGTTATTATTCATTCAATTTAAATTCGTATTATTGACATGAATTTTAAATACTAATTTTAATTTGTACCTGAGCACAATTGTGTCAGTTCCAAAACAGAAATCAAAAAAATGAAAATATATTTTGCCTTGAACAGGCATGTATTTCTAATAGATGTTAATTAATTAATTTATACAACGAACACATTTACATATAAACAAACAAACACACGAAAAAAACAAACAAATACTGATTAGTGGTACAGGCAAGGATATAAGTTTAAGGGTACTATAAATAATAAAAGAAATTCGAAAAATTGTTTATTATCATTTTGTATGAAAAATAATATAAACAAATTGCCAAAGTTTAATAAAACAAACTAAGGAAAAATATTTTTATTTCTTTTTACCGTTCCTTTAAAAATAATCCTTACTATAACTGCCTAAAACTAGAATGAGCGTTTGTAGATAAAATAATTACGCGCTTTAATTGAATGACAACCACTTAACGCATAATTCAATTAAATTTTGTTGTTATTGTTGTTAGTATACTTTGCCTCCATACGAGTACAAGTTGAAATTCAAAATTTGCTCCGACCCTTCACAGGTAACAAACAACAACATCATAGTCAGCGTCAAGAACAAACAACTACAACTACAACAACAGTTGAAAAGTAAGTAGCATGAATGAGAGTTAATGAAAGTGTATTACGAGTTTTTACCAAAATGTCTAAACAAAACACAATGCAGGTTTATGTTAATGATGATTTCCACCCTAAATGGAATAGCTGTAATGATAACAATGACTTTTCCAAGGATGCCAGTTTATGTCAGTTGAGTAGATCAATTAAAGTGGAAGTGGAAGCAGCAAACAAACATCAGCAGTTATAGCTGAGTTCATAGAGACTAAATTATAATTTTAAAGCTTAGTTTAATGATTTTAAATATTTATAGACTTTTTAGAAGAGAAATAAATAAATATGACTTTTTGCGGAAAATAGTAGCGTAAGCGTATTTATACCCTACACCACTTTAGTGAGGAATGTATATCGGGTTTGTGCTGATGTTTGTAATGCATAATAATATTAGTCCTATACCCACCTTAAAGTATACCAATCGGTTCAGAATCATTTTCTGAGTCTATTTAACCTATTTAGATCTGACCGCCCGTCTACGTAAACCTTGCCATCAAACTACAGGTCGCAATTTTAAAGATAATTTAATGAAATTTGGTACATGGTCCATTATTTTACTCAGCCCCATACAACTGAACCCGCCGAATAGGGCTCGTAAACCTTATAAGCAAACTGCAGGTCGCAATTTTGAAGATAATTCAATGATCTTCTATGATACCGTAGATGAAGCCTATTTAAAATAGTTAACATCGGTCCATTATTTTACCTAGCCGCCGAATAGGGCTTTTAAGTTCATAATTATCTCGACAAAAAGCTGCAAAACCAAGTTTCACACTAGTCTTGATAACCCTTATGAATTTTATAATTTTAAACCTAATTGGACCCTAGCCCCTATAAAAAGCCCCCTTCAAAACTTGACTCAAATGTCCACAAATTTTTCAACAATAAATGGCTTAAGTATATGTATTGATGCAAAGTACAATTCAACTTAAATGCTTTATTATATAAACTAAAACTTGTTTTTTATTTGTTTTAACTTTTCAAGTAAATTATATCGATATTTTTAAAATACAGTAATTTTAATGTATTACCATTACCTCCTCATTACATCATTACTTTTTGTTTATATCGAACTTTACTGTACTCGCATTTTTATCCCACGTCTGAAGGGGCCATTTCCGCATAACATTCAATAGGATTCGTCGAATTTCATAACAAAAATACGACTAGTATTTTTAAGCCAGTAATAACAGTTGGTCAATTATGTGCCGAACTTCATAGAATTTGATAGAGAGCCCTACTTAAACTATTTCAAATTATATTTTAAGGGGGTAAGTTGTTATGTACTATAATATTTTTTGGTGTCTGTCAGACTTTCACGTCAGTCCCAGAGGGTTAAATAAATTTAATATACATAAATCAGAGAGTGGGAGTACCAATATGCCTGGCAATTTATAAAAAGAGGTTCAGAAATTGTATATAGGGGTTAATAAATGTTTTTAGGAACTCTGGACAGATCACTGAACACAAATGTCAACATCTGTGTTGACTTTTGTTTATATTTATATTAATGTTTTTACGTAAAACTCATTTGTTATATGCAAACATATATGTACGTAGAAAGTTTTAACTTAATCAAGGTACACAATACAATGTAAAACAATATTTACTGCAATTTATTTATTTACATTAAGCAAATAAACAATTACTTTTTTTGCTGAACAAATTAATTTATTATGGACTTTTTAGTATTTTTTGAAATGCCCATCAAATATTTTAATTCGTCATTTATATAAATAGAGTCTAATTTTAAAATATATTATTTATTTATTCACTTTTTTAAATAAAAATATAAAAATTGAACATATATTTATTGCTGTATACTCAATTGGAAATTGAGCTTGCAGATACATTTACATATATAAATATGTATGTATGTACGTTAATAATTATAAATATTTTGATAATAGAATAAAGTCGAGGTCTTAAGATCGAGAATAAGATATTTTTGGTACATCGAATTTAAACAATTAAGTAAATAAAAGTAAATAATTGAGTGATTTTCAATGTCATGGAAATATAAGCGGACACCACTACTTAACAAAACACCAAAAATAAGTCTGTGCTTGCCAATTGTCTGCCTCCAAAGTTTTTCTCGTTATCATTTTGCAAGAAAGTGATAATTTTCGTTCGAAATTTTAATTTACTCTCTGAAGAAAGTTTTAGCTCTTGTCATAAAGAACTCCGAACATATAAAATCAAAAAAATCCTCGTGTTTTTATTTTAAGTGGAAACTTTCATATTATGAAATTATACTGCTTATATAAACGACGCCTGTACGTATACGTGGTAATGATTTATTGTTATTATAAATATTAAGTATACGCCATATTGTGAAAGGCACAACACATAACAAATCGAATATTTTAAAGTATTTTGGGATTGTAATTTTGAAGATGAAATTTTTTATTTAAATGTTCACAATATTTATTCCTTATGAGAAGAGCTACAACCTTGCTTTCTGAAATTATCATTTTTTTTCAAGAACGACAACAAGGCATGAAATCTTTTTCGGCCGATAAAAAGTTCATGACTTTTCAAATCATTTTGTTTTTCATGATTTAGAATAATTAAAGTTTAAATAAAAAAATATTCGTATTCTTATTATTTATAGTGACAACTTTTAGTCATACTCGCGAAAAAAGATCGTGCGATATTTTCCAATTAGGTTGTTTCATTAATGTTATTTATTAATAAAGTAACTCATAGGAATGTAAAGACGCGAATGTATGAGTTTGTGTACAAATATCTGTATACATTTGTATATGTAGTAAAACAGCATGTTTAATATTTATCTTTTCAAGTGTCAAATAAATATTTTGATGTCTGGTGAATAAATAAACACTCATATCCATATATACACATGTATAAACACAAACAAATGTATACGTATGTACTACTTAGCTACATACATATAAAACTACGTACATACATTTGTATATGAATGTATTGTATATAGCATTAATAAAAATAACCAAATTCATATGCATATAAATAAAACAAAAGTACATATTTATATACATATTCATTCTAAAGGAATTAAAAATATGCACAACCTACATTTCTATTCCCTTCACAATGTTAAAAAGTTTATCGTTCCATATGTAATTGATTTTTTATATTCAGCTCAAATTATTGTATGAAACTATGAAAGGACTTTCGTGATTTTTCAATTTATTTAGAATTTTGATCTCGAATAATACAACTTATCTAAAAAAATGTAATGCGAAAATTCATTTCTCTTATGAAGAGTGTTGCCAGTTTAGCAGTTTTGATTGTTTGTCTTGAGTTTATACTATATGTACATATAGGATATTTACTATAGATATGTATTTACATACGCAATGAAAAAAGGACTAATCTATAAGCGATCACAGAATTAAGTATGTATTTTTATTATTTGTTTCAGGAACAAATAAAATAGTAACAATAGAAATATGGGGCTATTATGGAACTTGTACATATTATTCGTTACCAGTTTACACGTTTTGGTAAATTTTCTATATTTACAATGTCAATGATTTAATATATGGCGATATTTAAAGACATATACCAAAAATATTCAACATTAAAAGTTTACTGTTTTCTGTACAAAGAAACTTCGTCATATTTAACATTTAGCTTGGTTAAATGAAAACTTGAGTAGATGATTTTGTAGTTAAACAGTAAAACATTGTAAGTATTATTGTTTAATTTTCAATATACAAGAATATATAACACATATTCAATATTCAATAAAAAAACCCTACGATTCTTAATTTTATTTTTTTTTTTTACTTTGGGAAAGAATTTAAAATTTTTTCTTGTTTAAGATGTTATAAAACAGTTGCAGAATATTCAATTTACCTATTTCAATAAATAAATTGATACTTAGCTGTATGTACAATAAGGCAAATATACACATACAAAAATAGTGTAACAAATATGTATTTAAACCAAAATATTGCAAATTAATATACAACACATCAAAAAGTCGAGCAAACAAAAATTTTATTTGATGGTGACAGTCAGATTTTATAGAAGCAGCCATTCGCATGTACATCCAAACACGCACAAATACTTCAATATGAGACAGAATATGATAAGAAAACAGACAATTATATGGTAGATAATACTTTTAAAATTTCAATACATTTATTGCATGTATTTGTTGTTGTTTTTATTGAAAATACTCGCATTATCAGTTTTTCTGTCCTGCATTATTATCAGTGATATCATATACCTGTGTTTTTGTCATTGCTCCTGCTTTTACAACATTAAACTGATAAAACCACGCAAGTTTATTCTTAGTGGATTTTAAAATGGATTTTTAAAAAGCTCTGCTTATGTAACAGTTATGGATGATGGCTTGGTAGTCCAGGCTTTTAAGGTTCACCACTAGCATTGCCATCAAAATGACACAACCGCAAAAATAATTAAAAACTTTGCACAACCACATGAATTCAATGGCATTTGTAGTTTGTTAGTAGTGAACTATACAGCTGTGCAATTCTGAATAAGTTTTTAACTGTATGTGAATATGAATTAATGTCAATGTAAGTGCTTGTGTGGCAGTTTTATTCTGCTAGTACGTTTATAGATTTAACAGACAACATGTTTAAAACTAAAGCAAAACTTGTATATTAAATAAAATTAAATAAAATAATGACTGTAAAATAATACTACAATAACAAAAAGGACACGATCTCAAAAACGTGCCTGTTATAGACTGGACTATTGTTGTTGCAATGTTATATCATTATACAAGTCTAGTATTTACAAGATTCACAACAACAATGTTGTCGTCACAAAAAATCCAATTAAATCAAAAGTTACGCAAAGTGATAAGTCACGTTGCATATGACGACTAACCTACACACATAAAGAACAGAAACTTCAGCAGCAGCCAGTAAAGTCACCAATACAAATGAAAAGTATTCAAAATAAAGAACACCAGCTGCAAGAAAAGCCACAGCTAGCCAGTACACTACACAAGTATACCACGATTTTTTAAAGATTGTAAATGCAAAGGAAATGCTACAGAAGATGACGCATGAATTGAAAAAAAAATTTGGAGAAACAAAACTACACTTACACTATGGAGTGAATCTACAAAAATAAAAAAAGGATAAAAACTTCATAAGAATGTGGAACATAAGGAAATTTCCATTTTATGAAAATATATGTCCGCACTGATTTAAATAGAATATAAGTCTTGAAGAACATTTTCGAATGATCAAATTCTTTGTTATTTAGGACTATGCCATTTGTTAATATAACAAAGAAGTTTCAAATGCATTATAAAGCAATTTTAAATCTCTTCAACCTAAATTGTCTTCAATTTTTTAAAATCAAAAAATCAAAATCAACCTGAGGTTAAAATCAAACAAGATACGTAAAATGACATAGCAACAAATACGGATATATGTACATGTGTTGCATAATTTCTACTTGCTTAGCAGAACAACAAACACATTTTAATGGTTTTAAAAATTTATATAAAAAAGAAAAAAAAAAATTAAAACAAGGATTGCCAAATACAAATTGCCAAATACTCACAAAAATAGTGCAACAACTGACGACTTAAAAGTTTGAAAGAGACATGTAGTAAAAAATCACTATGCCACAACCAAACAATGATGGCCTTAGTGATGACAGCAAATGAAAGTGATCAAGTACACTGAGCAAAAAACAAAAAAATTTAAGTGGCATCTAATTAGATTTCAACATAAATGGTAATTTTATCACAATCTTACTTCAGTGTTTGCAACAGCTTGTCTTCAATTCGAAAATTGTACTTTTTTCTGTCCCGATGGCTGTAAACTTTTTGTGCCTTTGCAAATTCGCTGAATATTTTATAACTATTTGAATAACAAAATCAGTTGTAGCAAATAAAATTTGTATTCTTTGCAAAACTTTCGTTTTAATATTACAAATGCAGGCAGGCGGGCACATTACCATGCTTATTAGTCTCTTGTGGTTTTACACATTTTCTGAAAAACTTTACCCCTGTGTAACCTAACACAGCTAGATGAATAGAGTGAGAGAAGACTGGCCAACCAAAACAAGCAACCAACCAACTCTACAACCGAAAACTAAACCAACCAAACTGCAACCAAAACAGGTCGTAAAAATTAAATTTTCCTAAACCGACAAGAAAAATATTTAAAAAAAGAACAACATCTATAAAGTTATTTGAAAATTCAGTTGAACTTCAGTTTTGTAGAAGTTTTCTCTACTTTTTTTTTCGTAATTTCAAAAGTGCACTTATGAGAGGGAAAACAAGAGGGGAAAACGAACCGAACCTGACTTTTTACATAATGACGCCGGATATGGTCATCTTGTTCACTAATGACTTTTGTTAGTGGTCTTACATTTTCAACCACTAATACTTCTATAGTTTTATAATACAGCTGCTAATATTGTTGCTGCTCGCTCTGCTGCTGCCTTAACTTGTGCGTTGCTGTGAATATGTTGTTTGTAAATACTATTTGTTGTATTTTTTCATATATATGTACATGTATCTCCGAGTTCATTGTTGGGAAGCCAAATAACTAGTCAGACTGTTGCTGACTTGTCGAAAACTTTCTCCTTTTATTCTGCTATTTTGTTGAGTTTTATTCCATATACAGAGGAATTTTTACTACTTTTTTATATGTAACAAAACGAACAAACGAAAACATCAACTTTTCATTTAATTTGTGTGAAAAGTTAATTTTAGAAGATTTTTAGTTCTTTCTGAAAATAAATGGCGTTAAGTAAAGAACAAATAAATAGTTATTTTTTTAGTTTTCATTAGAAAAGAAAACTAATAATGAGCAGCAAAAAAAATTATAATTAAAAATTCTACAAAAACAGAAGCAATTTTAAAAAAAGCTGCATGAATTATTTTCTTATCAGTGACTAGCAGAGAATGAATTTTTAAAGCAGTACACAAGATTTTAATACATATTTATGTTGAAAGAGATACATATGCGAAAGTCTTATAACTTCTTTATAAGAAAGAAATCCAATTCATATTTTAGTGGCAATAATATTTTTGATGACTTTGGAACCAATTAAATATTTTAAATAAGGTTCACACAATAATAAAATCCAAAACAAGTAAGGAATTATATTCGAGCGATGCCGTGATGCCGCGACATGTGATTTAATTTACATAATAAAGTATTAAAGTTGAATTGTTCAGTTATATGGGGGCAGGGTGAAATAATGGACCGATCTTAAACATTTTGGAGAAAAAACGAATCTTCAAATTTTACATAAAGATCTTTGACATTTAGCAAGTAAGAAATAAATAGATCATTAATATATTATTTTAGAATTTAAATAAAATATATACGAAAAATTGCATAATTTAATAACTAAATAATTTTTTTGATTATGTATTTAATTTCGATTTGGGATTTCTTTTTAAAAATTTTATTAAAAAATAAAAATTATTTAAAAAATTCATTTAAATTCTTAATTTTAATGGTTGTTGGCCACAAACAATAACGGAAAGGAAAATATCAAAATCTGTACTCATTGAAAAAAGCACTCATTTCGTTTCCAACAATTCCATTATTACACCTATTCGCAATACAACCGAACACGAAAATATTGCTTTATAACTCATAATTATGTTAATTATATGCCTTCATAAATCGGTAGATTTTAAATTTCAATTAGCCTAAATTCTTCAAATGCTTCCAATGTTTACACTGACATACAATGTTAAATTTCCCAGTAATATTTAAGCGGTCAGAACACATTTATTAGTTTTTTATCAACATAAATTCCAACCCCAAATTTTACGAGGACTTATTTTTCTATGTTACAATATACAATGTGAAAATGTGATTCATATGTGTCGATTTGTCGAGGAAAAACGTACAAATCATATACATATAGATATTAAATATGTTTAAGATGTTTAAGATCTTTAAACTCAACATCACTTTTATTATTTAGAATGTTTTATAATAATGTAAAATTGTTTGGTTAATCGAATAACACTTATCTTGATGTCATTTATTTAATTTATGGATTTTTTCTTTATGTTACAAAAACAAACAAAAAACGTAAAAACACAATTTCTTTTTAGTGCACACTTCCGTTTTTCAATTGTATTTTCAGAAATTTTTCAAAAACTTATAAATACCGTCGGTATAAGAATCATAGGTATTTTTTGTCATTATTAATCAAATTGTATTTAGACTACGGAATTGTATTATGATACATACATGATTTTTTGACAAGTATTAATATTCAGTATTTCCGACTACAAGGAAGTACCTTTAATAGAAAGTACACAATCATTTCGCTTTTATGAAACACTTTAACTACTTAATTAATTTTTTAATTCTTTCTTTATAACCTACACTACCACTATGTGGAGGGTTTCATAATTTGTGCTTATGTTTGTAACGACTTACATTCCTTTTAACGTATGTCAATCGATTCAGAATGATTTCTGAGTCTTCTGTTTTTCTATATAAATATTGTAAGAAATAATACATCGGAATAATATCAATAAATCTATTAATATATTAATTAATTTATTTTTTTATTTCATCCAAAGAATTTTTTTAATAAAAATGACATAAAGGGTTAATTTAAAAACAACGTTTCAATAAATATTTCCCCAATAATCATTTGTAATATGAAATAAAGTAATTATTTGTAGAATAAATTATAAAAATAGAAATAACCCTTAATACCACTATTTGGTCAAATAGCTAAAACTTTTCCAATATCTTTTAAAAACATACTTATTTTTCCGCCTTTTTCGTTTAATGCACTGCCCCCAATTCAGTATTTGATTTGCTTTTAATTTTTTTAATTAAGGTTCAAAATAGTTTGACCGCTTAATACTATAATCTATACTAATAACCCTCAAATGACAACACCTGTATCCTAAACAAGCATAACAAATAAACAAACAACATAATTAGTACGGGTTTCTTTCCTAAAGGACTAAAAACATAATCACATACATGTATATGTATGTATGTATTTCTTGTTTATAATTCATGAAGGTTAAATTTTAATTGTTCCATAACTATTCATTATTATTAGTAGAAAGTCCAACAATAAAACATGCCATCAATGGAATATCCTAAAAGAAAAAAACTAAAGGATAAAACAATTAGTTTCAGAATGTTGTAACAAATTAATATTTATAGCAACTTATATAGTTTTACACATCCCTATAAAAATATTCGAGCCTTTATTCAAAGGACTTGTATAATATTTCATTTTCTAAACACACATACGTACAATGTTTATTATTTTTCCCCAATCGTTATTTCAGTTTCTTTTATTGTTGCCATTAATAGACCGTTAGCTAACACTATAAAGCCTAAATGCCAACATTTAGGCAAAATTTTGTTTTATGCGTGTGTATTTCTTTGTCAGCATTTGTATGTCCATATGTGCATGTTTGTATCTTTGTAAGTGTTCTAATTACCAAATATTCCTTTTGTGTAATGATTTATTTTAAGGGGCAAACAAAACACAAAATCTACAACAAATTAAAGACACTTTATTTTATTTCTTTTTTGGAAAACTTAAACAATTGGCAAAAGCTTAATAAGAGATAATATGTAAAAATAATTGACTGTATGAGATTTTTTACTACAATCCTATTAATGCACTAATTGAAGTAAATTTAATAAAAATGTAAGTGCAAATTGTTATGATTCAGAAAATATACGCCATAATTTAATTCTATAATGGAATATTTTTTACAAAACGAATTTGTTTAAAGAAGTACAAATTTTCAAATTCTAACTTCTATGGCTTAATAATTTAAAATTTGAATTTGATTTGGCCAACCTCAAAAAGGCTCTCAAAAAGCCAGTCTATTTAACTTACGCACTTAAGTGATTAAATACAATTTAATAGCACTTACCATAATTATATTTGCTCCTTATGCAGAAGCTGTAAAAAAGAGAAAATAAAAATAAATTTAAATAATGAAAAATAAAAAGGAACAAAGAAAAAAAATTTTGCGTAGAATTGACTTCTTTTCAAGAAAAAAAAGAAAAAAACAAATTAATAGGTAGCACGTGTTTCATTATTAAGTCACTTCGAATAAATTCAATTAGCATAACAATAAACATTTGGCTATAGCTTTCATTATTTGTTCATCTAAAACTAAAATCGAATTTCAAATTTTAATTTACATAAAAACACACATAAAATTAAATAACTTTACTTATTATTTTTATTTTTTCAATAAAATTTAAAAATAACCTCAAAGAGCTTTAAATGTGGTTCTAAATGAACAACTACATGGAAAACCAAATAAATGAATAGTACGAAAAAACACTGTAAGTAAATAAATACATTGCAAATAATAGAATTGAAAAAATGAAGATAAACAAATAAGTACAAACTCAAACAGAATCAAAAATATAAACACAAATAAAACAGCACAAGTACAGAGAAAATTAAAACCGAATAATTTATGTAGGTCAGTGCACAGGAAATTACAATCCCAGAACTTGAGCAAGGACACTTTCTAATGAAATAAAAAATAAAATAAAGTGCAAATTTACAAAAGGAAATATAAAAATAAGAACTAAAGAAAATACGAACACAACATCTACCACCTCAACAAATAAAATTTACACATGCAGGAATATAAAAAAGCAATAACAACGAATAACATCACACTACTCTTTATAATAAAATAGACACAAAACTTTCATAAATATGCTCTATAATGAAAGTATGCAATTTCGTGTAAAGTGACCCAACTTTTAAAATCGGTGTCAACCTATTTAGATGCAATTTGCACCACGGTTAGTGCTATTGGATAGTAGGCAGATACAAATTTTTAGGTCTATTGGTCTGCCGGACTTAGACGGAGTCAAATTTGGACATTTTGATCATCCAAGGTTATATTCAATTTAGTGTAATAAGAGTTCAGATAGCTATGTATATCGTTTTTCAAAAAATTCTTTCAATTTAATTTTTAAATATTTTTTTTTTCAAGAAGTCTTTTTTTTATTAGAAGAAAGTTTATACAATCTCCTTTAAGGGCTTTATAGACTCATACTAGGATGTGAATTAGATTTTGAGCCAATTGGTATGGCGATTTGAGGATTACAAACATCAGCACAAATTCATTATACCCTCCACACTATAGTGGTGTATGGCATAAATATTACATATACTTATTTATTATGCTTCTATAATGTAATGTAAATTTTAACTCGTACAAATTGACGAATTTTTGATTTCGAAAACACAATGATTTTGAATTATTATCTCTCTTAAGAAATTTAATTAAATTTAGCTAATAAAAATTTAGAAATTTGAGAGATGTTAACAAAATCGCTAATAATCATGTATGACTACGTTTCTCTCAATGTTGTACTATCCTAATTTATTTTTAAAACAAATTTTTTCAAACTACTAGCTCACGAAGTCTCACTTTGAAAGGTGTATTGAATTCACTCTTTTCAGCAGCTGTCATTTTTACAACAAACGTTCAAGAAGAATAGAGGCTTTATTTTACAGTTCAGTTGTAATAAAAATAAAATAGTATAAGTATGACTACGCAGCACACAGAGAGATGGAAACTTTAAGCAGAATGAGATATATAGTATGGATGAAGAATCTTTTTGGAACTAAGTGTGTTAGTGCGTTTGTGTGCCAAGGATGATGGTTAACAATTTTTAATGTTGCTTACCGCCATAATGATGTAATGAATGTAACGTAATTAAAGAAAACGCAACACAAAAACAGATAAAATTTTGTAATTAGGTCTTAATGATAAAATAAGAAAAGGAAATGACATTGTACGGACGTCAGGCCGGAAAGCATGAAAGAGTAGAAGGCTGACTGTTGAGCAGTCGTACAGTCAGGAAGACTAACACCAACACATATATACAACCTACAACATAACAGCTGGCAGCAGACAAACTGACTACCAGTCAGTCACCCATCATTGAACCACCAGTACATATACTAAAATATGTATATATGTATGTACATAAATACTACAGGCTGTTACAAAGTTAGGCAGCAAGGTTTTCTTTTCACTTATTTTATATATTCTTTTTCTTTCCTCTATATTAAGGGTTTCGCGTTTTATATTTTATTATTATTTTTTTCGTTATTTATTTGCTCTTTACTAGACAGATGGATAAAAAGATTTTGGTATGGAGAGGAAAAATATCAAAAGTGGGTGATGATTAAAACTAAGACTAAGCGAAAAATACAAAAATTAAAGTATGTAGCTAACAAATGAATTAAAAAAATGAGCATTGGCAAAGGCGTTAAGCCGAGAGCCGTTTAAGCCGAGATTTTTTCCTTTTTTAAAAAAGACAAAAAAAGTAAACTTTATAACGCTGTGGTAATGTAACATAAAATGAATGTCATTTATTTACCCTCATCATCTAACTAAAATTAAGACAAGGACATCCTTAACAAAGCACTGCTCAGAACAAATCGGAAAAAAGGTTACAACAGCCGTTTTCAACACAAAAACTGTTTTAATTTTAAATACCATAAAGTTAATTTTTTAAAGGAGAAAAAACACATAACAATAGAGCATTTTTTATTATTTTTAAACAGAAAAATTTCATAAAGTTTTTAATTTTGAAAAAAGCATAATACAACAGGTTATAACTATTTAATATTTTGGAAATGATAAACTCGTGAGAAATTTAATTTTTATTTTGAATAAAAGAAATATTGTAGATAATATTACTAAGCAATATGTTTTTTAATTATTAGTTCATATCATGTATGTATGTATATATGTATGTATGTATGTATGTATGTATGTATGTATGTATGTATGTATGTATGTATGTATGTATGTATGTATGTATGTATGTATGTATGTATATATATGTATGTATATATATGTATGTATTATGTTCCTACAACATGACTCTATATGTAGCAAAATATAACTAGACCACAACATCTATAGTACACAAATAATGTTGCAAACAAAAGCAGAAAAACACGCTGACCAAAAACATTACTGTTAAATGTTTTTTTTTTTTTTTGTATTATGATTTGCATAACATCGCCGAAAATTCGTATACTCAAACATAGAAAAGTTGTATTGTTCGTATTTTTGTGTTCTAACTGCAAACTAATGTACCAGAAGTGAAAACAACTTTTTTAAATATTAAAAAAAGGAAGTAACGCGACGACATTTTTATAGTTAATATATGGTATAGATGTATAAAACAATTCTAAAATTACAAAAATAATACTCTTTTTTACCGAAAACTTAAATATATTTCTCTTAATAAATAACCCGATTCTATTACAATGCCTCAAAATGGGAATTTTTGGAGTCCTTTGCATCGCATCATAAAATATAAATTTAAAATTGTATGTCCATAAAACATTTTATACAGAAAAAAATATATTTTTATCCGTTTTCCCCTAAAGGTGGGCTTTTAAAATATAAATATTTCTGAAACTATAAAACTCGTAAGTTCAGTTTTATAGTTCACATTTATGGGAGAATGTTACTTTGAAAATTTCATACAAATTTTAAAACTTAAGTGTAAATGTGTATGTATTTAAATGCTGTCTCTATGCAAGTTCTGTCCATTTCCATTAAACAAATTCTGTATTAATTATGTCGTAAGTATGCTTTTTTTGTAAATCTACTAGTCTATTATACCCAAATGAAAGCAGCAAATTCAAATTTGTACTTAAATTAAAGAAATTCTGTTATTATTAAAATTTTGCTTAAAAAAATTAATGGAAGCAGTCATAACTTATTTTTTTTTACCATAAATGCTTTTTCCTTTTAACCACCCCTCACTTCAGTTTGCTTTTATATATGTATTTTAAGTAAAAAATGTATTATTTTATTTCCGCTTATAACTGTATGAAAGTTAGACATAGAATGAAAAAAGTTAATAGTTTAGTTTTTGGAGGACATAAAACGAAACTGCAACAAATACTTGACACTGATACTAACATATAAAAACGATTGTAACAAAAAATTATAGCTTTCAGTGAAATCGAAGCTTAAATATTTCAGCACTAAATAAAAGACTCATATTCGATACTGCATGACACTATTTTTTATTGTCCTCGTAATCTCTTAGAAGAGGTGGTGTCTGTATACATATGTATGCCTTTTTCAGGAGTTTTATTTTTAACATTGTCTATGTATTAGTTTATGCTTTTGCACCTGATTGCATTAGTTAGAAGTGTTTTTATATTCATTTCTTTTTTCTTTATCGCTACACCACCACACTCGAACGATTTCTTTTTTTTTTTTTTTGTATATTATAAGGTTTGCTATTGTTTTGCTGACTTGCAAGCTGTTGACACAAGTTGATTTCCGTGTTGTTACTTTTTTGGTAGGGTATTCTGTAAATTTCTTGGTTTATAAAATAATTTTTTTTGTTCAAACATTTTTTATTTCGTTTGTTGTCCTTGTTGTTAAGTTTTGTGTTTATATGTAGATTTCCTTTTTAGCTTTTTACTTTAATGTTGTTACTTTATTGTTGTTGTGTTTTGGCGGATAGGAAATTGTTTGTGTTGACCCAGTAACAAAACTAAAAATTTAATTCGCCACCGTTACATTTGCTGACATTTCGAGGTTAATGTTTCCGTATCCGGTTGAAGGTGTTTTGGCTCAATTTATTTTCTTTTTTCCTCCTCGCATTTAACAATATGGTTCGTTGTTTCTCCTGTAGTTGTTATTACTGTTATTATTACGTTAGTGCTAGTAGTTGTCGTTTTTGTAAAAGGTCTCTTTTCATTAAATAAATAAACGAGCGTATAAATAACAAAAAAGCCAAATCCAAATTCAGCCCATCTAAAAAAAACCTTTTTGTGCCCCTAATGCTTGAGCTTCCGGTACATTGTGCAATATTTTGGCAAACAACTTTTAATAAGAGCAGCTACTTTTACAGAATTATTTGTGACAATTTCCCCCTCTCGTGTGCTGGCAAGTACTTTAAGCCCACACGCCCAAACAATAGATATTATTGTTGGAAGAAAACCCAAAAACTTATTAAATAAAATTAAAAAAGAAAATGTTCTGGAAACAAATACTCATACAAACATACATTCAATAAATATTCAGGTTTATTTTGAGGCCAAAAAATTCCAATAAAACTTATGCCTACAACCAATATGAGGCAACAAAAAATTGTATTGAAAAAGTTGGAAAACAAATATATACTTTCTATATTGAAATGCATATAAGAACGGAAATGGCTTGTCTCTTAAAAATTTTATTGATTTTATTATTTTTCTTAAATAAGCTTGAGTTATGGAAGGCATTTTATTTCTTAATAAATGTATACAAATTTGTATATAAGCAAGATATAATGCAAAGATAACAACATATATTTATTTAAATTCTATATACGTTGCATTTTTTTCTTTAATATTAAAAACTACTTTAATGTTAGTTACAGCAGGCTAGGGTTACCTACACTGGGTAACAATTCGTCTGAAAACGGTTATAAAAACTACACTGGGTAACAGTGTAGGCTAGGGTTACCTAGACTGGGTAACAATTCGTCTGAAAACGGTTATAAAAACTACACTGGGTAACAGTGAGCCAAAAACTCTTAATTAACTAATGTTAATTACACGTCGCTAAGAAAAAAACTTAAACATATATAAATTTACAACTTTAAAGCTATGTATAGAACTACATACAATAATAAAATCTATGCATTTATTGTAAATAAAAAAAGCAATAAAGCTATTGTTAATTTTTATTTTATTTTGTGGTAACTTTTATAACTATTCCTTAATTTGTTTACCATGGAAATTAACTTCACAAAATATAAAGTTCATATACACACATTTGATATGAAAAAAATTTATAAGCATTCCTTGTGCTATTTGTACATATATACGATTGAAAGAACATAGTCAGACATACATTCATATGCACATGGTAAATAAAATCAAAATCTTTGATAAAAATTAAATGAACTTCACATTCCACTGCTACTCTTTCTACTGCAATTGGTGATGATGATGCTACTTTCACTGAATTGTTAGCTAGGCTATTATAATTCCTGACCAAGTCAGAGACAGAGGCCGTCACCATTTGCAGCAGTAGTAGTAGAATTGGTTGAGTTTACCAAAAAATGATTAGAACATGACCAAACAAGGTTGTGTTGAGCCATACACATTGGAAGCAAGAAATGACCTGACTTGACATAGTATTATTACAGAGCAACAAAAACGGTATAACACCATCCAACTAAAAGTAGTGGTTATCAGACAAAAGCATCAGATCTAAAGCTAAAAATGGAAAGGGGGACCACGAACTGTGTATACTTATGTGTACAATAATACTACTTCAATATAGAGGACAATAAGTAAAATGTTTGTAAAAGACCAGTAGTTCGACAAAGAGTCGGTGCATCCAAAAAAGACAGGATTCCACTACCTGGTTGACTCTAATTCGTCTTTCGTCACTGATGTAATTTTTGTAATCAAGGGTGAAGAAAATCATAACTTTAGTGTCCCCTTGTAAGCGGGAAAATGCTCACTTCAAAACAAACTTAAGCTCTTTGTCTCCTTGTTACAATTGACTTCCTCATAGAACAAGCATATGTTAAAATTGCTAGTAACCTGCTGGATAGGGGAAACCCTTAGTAGTATGTTAAATAGATACTTCGGAACTGCTGGGAGAAAGGCACATGGGCACTTTATACGTTTTGCTATTAGTTCATTTTAGTTGCTTCGGTGTGTATAAGTAAATGCTGTCTATGTTTACAGTTAAAAAAATACACAGGAGGTTTGAATGTATACATACATGCTATGTTAGTGTGTTAGTGTATGGCTGAGTGTATTTTTGTGATAATGATAAAATTAATGAGCAGCAGACAATTTTAGGTACCACTATGCACAACTAGCCAGGCATTTATATACAGGATAATAGACAGACCACTTTTTATCCAAAACAACAACAACAATTGGTACGAAATATTTAAAAAGAGGAATCCAAAGTCATACAATGACTGTTATAGAAAATGTAGAAAACCTATGATATTACAGTTCTACATATAAAATTGTATTAAGGAGGAAACTATGTAAAAAAAAACAAATATATGACAACCAATATTATATGATGATATCATCATCTGTTATGACAACAACTAAAAACTTAGGGAAAACTAAAAATAAACAATAACAACAATAAAAATGTCATATAAACAACATTAATGACATCATTTATTAAATGACATTGCATATGTGAACACAAGGGTATTCCAACAATTAATCGTCGATCGGTTAGTCGATTAGTTTTTGACGATTAATCGTTCGATTAAATGAAAACTGTTAAATTTCAAATAACGAATAAACCGAATAATTTCTATCAATTAACCGATTAAGAAAAACTCATTATTAAACAGTTAGTTTCCACAAAATTCAATATTCTTAATTTTTTAAACATTCCTTTCTTTTTTGAGCATTTTCTTTATAAAGAACATTTATTTGATGATTTTTCTAACAGTACTTCTGATTTTTGAAAATACATCATATTTGTGTCTAATAAGTCAATCATACACTTGTTCATTGAAAAATCTTAAAAATATTTATTTCTATATAAAGAAAAGAATTTTACATAAAAACAAATTTATAATATTTGAGAGAAAAACTTAATAAGAAATTTACAAAGAATGGAATTGAAAGGAGTGAAAATTATAATTTTGTTTATAAGGGGAAGAAAAAATACATTCAAAACCTCCAGTTTTCTTTTATTCGATTAACCGAATAATTTTAAATTATCCGATTATTAATCGGCAAACCTAAAACCTCAAATAATTATTTGTCGAATAAACCGAATAAGACAAAAACTCGAATAATTGAATACCCTAGTGAACAATGAAAAAATTCACATTCACAAATGTACATGAAATTTGTGTTTAAATATACGCACCCTACAATTTTTTAATTACCCAGTAAAATATTTTCGAATTTTGTTAATGAGTATTGTAGGTATTGCAGTTATTTCATACATTACTTGGTAATGGGTTGTCGTTATCAATAACATAAATTAATTGTTTTAAATAGAATTTGTGGTCAATTGTCTATAGCGTATGTCCAATAAAGAATTAGTTATTATTTCCAACCTTAGTCGATTTTGGAAATTTTTTTAAGAAATGTTGATATTAACTTTTGTGTGGAAACCATTCCATATAGAATGATACAATTACTTTTTAATGGGGCATTGAGTAAGAAAATAGAATATCCAACATAAAAAATAATTTTAAAACTAGTTTTTAATCCAGAAATGTCGGGTAATGAGATTTGTAACCAGTTATTTTTTGGTCATCGTCTAACAAAAATAAGTAGTTATTCACCCAAAAAGTAACTACTTACACTTTTCTCCAATATTACATGTCCACTTACCGGGTAAGTAAAGATTTTGCTGGGTATGTAAAAAGTTATAACAACTTTCAAAAATATATTATGAAAGAGTAAATAAATTTTTGGTTGTAATACCAACGAAAAATTAGTCATTTTTGGCTTAGTTAAACAAAATAAAATGTTAAATTAAAAACCATTTATATGATTACTCTTAATATGTGGATTGTGACCACAAATTTTTTCACATTCTGATTAATCTGAAATATCTGATCAACGAACATTGTACTATGGGCTATAGAGCGAGTTTGAGATAAAACGTACAAAAGTGCATAAGCATATATCAACTGCTTATGAATAACGTAAAAAATTTTACAAATTTTTTATTAGTACAATCTATATTAAGATTTAAAAATTTAAATATACATAGGTATATGCAACAAATCTTATTTATTAAACTATTTTTTTAGTAATAATATTAAAGTAGCTAAAAGTTAATATTAAGTTAGGAAAATTGCAAACAAAACGTAACTCTCCAGCTCATAATACAATGTCCATATATCCGAAATTTCCAATGGGGTTACAATTATAAAGAGTTTTTTGAAATTCAAATTATATTTATAATGTGTGGAAAATATTTCCACTGAATTTCATCGAAATCGGACTAAAACTTCAACGAGCTCTGATGTAGGTAATTTGTTTCAATTTTAATGCATTCAATAGTGTTTTTACATTTTTAAAAAATAAAAAAGTGTAACAAAATATTTAAAGATGAAGTCTGATTTAAATAAAATTTTGTTGAAATATTACTCTTAATATGTGAATTGTGACCACAAATTTTTTCACATTCTGATTAATCTGAAATATCTGATCAACGAACATTGTACTATGGGCTATAGAGCGAGTTTGAGATAAAACGTACAATAGTGTATAAGCATAAGTATATCAACTGCTTATGAATATCGTACAAATTTTTACAAATTTTTTATTAGTACAATCTATATTAAGATTTGAAAATATTAGTGCAATTAAAAAATTGCCTATAGCTCGAAAAGTTTTGTACCAATTTCCCCGAAACGATTTCCGTATCGTAATGAAAATACCGAGTGGTTTATTTCGTGTTTATATTTCGAATAGAAACAAATTAAAATAAAGAATTTAAATTAAAAACTATATAAAAGCAACAATATTTATGATTTCCAAAATTTTCAATACAGCAATACACAAGCAGCATCCAAGTGAAAAATATTGGAGTTTGAAGTAAAACACTTAAGTTTTGAGAAGTTTGAGCAAGAATGTTAAATAGATTTGGGCGTAAAAAGAATATTTCACTCTTTCGTGCGTATTTCATGCAGTTAAACTTTAATAAGTTTTTCAACATTCAAAATAGCGTACGCAGGGAAAAATAAAATACAACGAAATATGCAACTGTCTTACAACATTTTTTCTTTGCTTTTGCTAATATCATCAAACTTATAAATCCATAGCATCCTCTTCAAAAAAGTGGTAGTACAGTAAACATTTAAATCATTCGTACATGTTTAATAATATAAAACCAAAAGTAACTTTTCTTCATTGCAAAGTATTTTAAATAAATTTTTCAGTGTTATGCTAATTTTTTTGTTGGTCTATTTTATTATAATATAAAAATATATGCATCTGACCTGATTCCGAAATTATTTAAAACCGCCGATAACAGAAAACAAGTTAGAAAGCATAGAAGGGCTTGGCCGACTATATGATACCATACACCAGTTATGAATATTAAATGTGGTTTAATTTTCGTAATAAAGCATTTATCTTGAAAATTATCTTATATAAGCAATTTATTGACGATAAACTTATTTTCTAAAAGAGGTTTATATGGGGGAAAGGGGCAAATGTGGACCGATCCCCATAAAATGAGCTGGATAGATTTGTATTTATATGATATTTATATAATATATATATAATATTTGTCTGTGCTAAATTTAATTGCAATAACAGTGTTAATAAATGAATTACGGATATTCACGTCACTTTCTGAGGGTGTTTTTTGTGGGGGCTAGAGTAAAATTAAGTCCGATCATTTAGAAATTTGGCAAGGTCATCAAGGCTTATAAATACTTAGTTGTGCGAACTTTCATCGTGATACATTTATATTTTACATAATTATGAGCTCAAAAGCCCTTTTCGGGGGGTTCAGTTGTATGGGGCTAGGTGAAATAATGGACCGATTTTTACAATTTTCAATAGACTTTGTCCTTGGATCAAAGCAAACGTGTGTTCCAAATTTCATCAAATTATCTTAAAAATTGCGACCTATACTTTGATAACAACGTTTACATGGACACACGGACGGACGGACTGAGTCGATCAGTAAACTTTAAGGTGGGTATAGTAATAATATTTTAATGCGTTACAAACATCAGCACAAACACATAATACCCTTCCCACTATAATGGTGTAGGGTATAAAAAGTAATATTTGTGTGACAACTTTACCCCTCAGCTATGTATTAAAATGAATACTGTCTGTCGAAAAATAATGAAGTTAGTGGTGTGTACAACAACAATAAACTAATATTACAAATATTTTCATTGTGTAATTTTTCTCTACATAGTTTTTTTATATCATTTGTTGTACAGAAAATGCTTTATATATTACAATAATAACAAAGACACATTTTATACTACGCTGAAAGTTATACATATTTTGTATTTAAAGATTTAAAAACAAAAATAGTAAAAGAAAAAATGGAGGAGCAAAAACTTATTTTTATACAAAAAGAAAAGAGAAAAATATAAAACAAATAAACTTTAAACAAAAAATCCTTTTTGTGAAAAATTTAGGATGAGTAAATTTGTCTGAAATTTTTGTTTTTATTATTACCTTTCTTAAAAATACTTATCACTCATCAACCTTGTATGTATATGAATCATATTATTGATAAATTTTCCATCAAAAAAAAAATTATATACTTATTTTGAATTTTTTTCGATTCAAAGAAAAAATTTTAATATTTTTCAAGACAAAGTTTTAGTTCTGTACCATTAAATTGCCAAATATTTCGAATCATATTTGAAAAATTCCTCATTTTCTTAATAATAAAGTTATTATTTCTTTTTATTAAAAACATTGTTTTTTCTTTTTTAGTTACTTTTAGTTCATGTTCTTAAACAAACTTGTTTAAATTTTTTGTGGGCGTTATATTTTTTTCCAAAGGACTGTATTAAGAATGCTTTTTAATTTAACAATTTTTCATAAATATTTAACGAGATTTAAAATAAGCTAATTGGTTTAATTAGTAAACTGTCAACATTTGTAATTGACAAGGGGGTGGTTTCTATAGAGAAACTGTGTATGTTAGAACAAATACTAACCAACCTAAGGCTGGTGATGCCTGAATTTGAATGAATAGCTGGCTGCAAGTAAAAGTTTAAATAATCGAAATTGATTGCTTTTGAACTTTATGTACTCTTATTTCATTGAAAAAATACAACATAAATATAAAATATTTATTTATTATATATTCACCACCTATAACTAGAATATTGAAAAGTTTCCAATAAATTTTAAAATACATATAAAAATCAAAGTTAAAAATAGTATTTAAAGACTGTTCTCTCACTGTACACTTAACTAATCAGATATTTCTGCTTATTTTTCAACAAAATTTTTATTGTAAAATAATCAATATTTAAAAATTTTTATATATTATAATAAATTTAATATATTAATTTTATTTTCTTTTACTTTTAGCATGATGGACTATACTAGCTTGGGCTGTTGTGCTTTGGCATTTATTTTGTATTTAAATACATTAAATTCTGGATTTGTTTATGATGACAGGTATGCTGTATAATTTGTTTATGTAAAATCAAAACAGTTTTATATAAAATATGTAACATAAATAAGAGATACAAATAATCAAGTATTTGTGTAAAATTGAAGGCAATATTTTTGAGTTCATGAGAAAATAAAAACAAACAAATAACAAAAGAAAATTAAAAAATGATTTATATTTGTTATTAAAAAATATTTTTTATGACTCTTGTAGTTATTTTTTATGTTGTCCTTGGTAAATACAAACCCAAAAAACATAAATCTAAACAATAACAAAAGGTATAAAAAAATAATAAACATTTCTGAAACAAGAGCATCCTACAATTCTGTTTTTTACAGTGACTGATGTAAGAAAGAATAGAATTAAGAATTAAACTTTTCTATAATTTAACTAGTGCAATAATATACTATATATATGTATGTATTTCAAACTTGAAAACCAAAAATTCTTAATTTTGAAAGAGAAAAAAAATTCTCAAGATTTCTTTAAAAACATTATTTATTTTACTTATACTATACACTGTACATACATTTTTACAAAAGACCTGGACTACGTGTACCTAAAATTTAACATAAATAAAAACAAATACATACTCTCATACACACTTTCTATTTTATAGAATTATACAAGTATACATGCTTGTCTTAATGTTTAGGTTCTCAAGTAAATTGTTGGCAAAAGTTTTGCCAAATGATATTTTACTTATTTCTCGATTTCATATTATACAGGTAGGACAAGTCAAAAATTACCAGTTACAACTGCAAAAACCCACAGAATGTTTAACATTGTTTCAGATTACAAACAGATGGTGGAAGAGACATACTTTCTAAAGTCGTTGCATTAACAAAACAATATATCGGTCATTGTTCTAAAAATTATATAAAAATTACATCATATATATTTAACTTTTTTATTATTTTGATTTTTTCCCTCAAATGACCATTTGTACAACAATCTGTAGGGTGTCCAAATGTTTTACCATTATTATGATTACTTTTGGTGCAAAACAAAATCAAGTTTATTGCCAAAGTTTTATAAATGTATTTATTTAACAATGTATTAAAACGGTTTGTTACAAGGCATTTGTAACAAAATACTACAACATGTATAATATGTCTTTAAGTTTCATTAAAAATAACTTATTGTAAAATTAGAAGCAGTTTATGCCATAAAATAAAAGAAACATGGAAAAACTTTTTTATGTTCAGCAACACTTTTTAACTCGAAAAGTTTTGCAAAATATAGCTGCAACTTAAAGCTTTAAAAATATTATTTGTTGGTGGCAAAAAAATGAGCAGCTTAATGGGAAAATCTTTTGGCAGTCAACTATTAAAGAAAAAAGTTGTTAAATTTGCTAAACTTTTAGAAAGAAAACTGATATGGTATCTGAATATGAATTAAGCAAAATAATTAAAATTTGTAGTTTGGAAAATAATATATAAAGCCACATAACAATATAAAAACATTTTTAACAATATAGTAAGAAATATTAATGAAAATTCTATTATATGCTTTCACAACTTAGTATATTTCATTTTCAATAATTTACACTTATTTAATTTCACTTTTAAACAAATACTATAAGATATTCAGCTCATGACAAAAGATTTAGTATTTTCAAAGGTGAATTTAAAGTTCTTAAAGTTCAGAAACGTTTATTGAAATTTTCATTTTATTAAAAACAAAAAAAGAAAAAAGCAACAATATTAAATAAAAGTTCTACCTTTAAATAAATTGTTTGCTAAAAAAAAGAAAATGTCTATAAACATGTTTACATGTTTACTATTATCTTTAAACGTATAAATTTCCTCATTTTCAACTAAACAAGTACAGAGGGAAGGGTAAACAAAAGGTTGAAGGAAGGTGCCATAATATGAACACAAATTTCCATTCAGTTTATTGCAACCGGGATGTTGTAGACACAAGACAAGTGGAAGCAGTTTATGATGGTAAAAGAGGCGTTTAAGTAAAACCGAAAGTGTTTAACGTAATGGTCTCATTTTTTTCTGCTGCTCTGCTTTCTATACCTCACATAATATTTAGTTACTTATATATTTTTCTTTCTACACTTCATTTTCCAAGTTTTTTATGATTTTTTGTTCTTTTGTATATAAAAAAGCCTTAAAACTTATTTTTAATATAAATTGAAAGGAGGCCATCCATCCAGTCAAGTCAGTCAGTCTGTGAGTCAAGCAACCAGCCTACACGTACTTTTTTATATTCTTTTCATATAAAATGTTCATCACTTTGTTGTTCCTTTTCGGTTTGCTGTGTATTGAGTAAAAGCTCGTATTTTTAATTCTATACAACATTATTCACCAACTACACAAAGTGAACGTTTCGGAATTTGTGTCTTCAAACGCAGAAAATTGAAATCAGCGAAACAAACTATACTACACTTCATTTAATTTTATGATTGTATGAGTGTATTTACGAGAGTAATCAAAAATGTACTTAAATAGTCTTCAATTTTGACAGATCTATTAAAACTGATCAGTTTTATAACGTACAAGTTAAGATTAACCCCCACATTTTATAAAACTAAACTTTCGTTTACATAAAAAATTTACCATATTATGGTAAATTAACGATATAAAAGAATTTTTATTTCATTAACTCGATATGCAATAATCTTATTGATATCCAATAATCTTTATAAAACATGTCACAATCATCAGCTTATAAAAAAGCATAACGCCATTTGAACAATGGAATTGAAATTTCTTAAATCTAACATGCATCGAAATTGGTTCAGATGTTCAAAATGATGATCTCGAAACAGAATATCTACTATGCCGAATAAGCGCAGGATTAACTCAAATTTTTATCTGAATATTCAGTTTAAAACCCAAGCCAATGTGTTTTGTCATTATATTTAAAATATTTTTTGCCTATACCATACTACAGGACCTGCCTTTTACTGCAGAATAATTTAGATATATAGTCAAATTAATTTTTGGGACCCATTTCCAAATAGTCTATTTTCAATCGCTGGTAGGGAACTGAGGACCATTGATAAAAAAAAAAACTATTTTTAATATTTCTTGTGTTGAGTACATTAATACGCATGGATTGAGAGGTGTTACTTCATGAAATTATTATAAATGCTGTTACTCGGTTGTCCATAGTTATTTAAGGCCCTTTACCGTCTTCCTCGAGTTTGTGTAAATACACCCACTAACTCACAAACACTTACACATATATAAATTTGAAAACACTCACGTTTAAATCGCAAACAAATTTATACAATTTTATTTTATAAAAAACAAACAAAGCAGTTGTTTTTATTTGTTGCTACCGCCGCTGATGTTGCCAGCGTTGCCATCATCATTATTATTATTGCTGTAGGAATAAATTCAACTACATTCTTTCTTGCTATTTTTTGTGTATTTTCACATGGCCTCTGGGATAATCCAAGGGAGTGTATATTCAGACTACATTTTGTGTAAATGTATGCATGATATTTGTACGTGTATTGATTTCATAAAAGAAAAAGAGAGCAAGAGCAAAATACTCTGATTGAAAGGCTGTGTGTGCGAGAAAATAAAACACATTCAACCAAAATCGAATATTCCCTAGAGCTTCAAGTGATGGCGGAAGTAATGGTTATGAGGTTGCCTTAATCATCATCTTCATTCTAAACGTCATCATCATCATCACCAACACTGTGATTACCATAGCCAACATTATTAACAACATATTGGTGTGTTTTTGTTAAAACCACTGTAAATGTGTAATACTTATTTAATATAGAATCTAGATAATATTGGCGTAATTATTTTTTAAAATTTCAATTCCTTCATCTGCATATCTGCGGTCCGAATTTAGTAAACTATTCTACATGAAAATTTAAGATATATAAACTTACTTTGACAGAAATTAGATGCACTATAAATGCATAAGAGCAAGAGAAGAGTAATTAAAAAATTCAAATCCTGATTTTATTATTCGTATAATATTTAATGCCCTTAAATTTTTTTTAAATTTAATTTTTTAATTTATTGTAATTCGTTTCGGAGATCTGATGGTTGTAATGTTGGCTTGTGGTTTAATAATTTCCCATCAAACAATGGTGTTTTTCATCATCTCTGAATTTAATAAAACTCCATCCAATAAATGTTCCACATATAACATGAAAGTGACAAATTTTGGGCTTTATAACTTTAGGGGTTTTGAAATATAGCGTTGTAAAGTTTAAAATTTGAAATTAAAAGTCTCATCACATTTAAAGGGTTAATGACAATTTTTTTGCACCATTTATCTCAGCAAAAAGCACTCTTTGATTACGCACGAAGAATAAAAATTTTTTTAATATTTTTTGAAAAAAGTGCATCTTTGCATAATGCTAAATGCACTTTTGAAACATTATAAAAGTGTGAAATTAAGCTCATTTTTATTAATTTTTCATAGCAGTTTCTGCTATGTAAAAAATGTCGCCTACAATTAGAGGTTTCCGACTCAGATATGCAAAGGATGGAGTTGGAATTTTGAAAAAGTTATTACAGCATAGTAATCAGTGATGCCTTCTAAAATGTTGTGATTATCACAAAAACAGGACACATTTTATTTTTTGAAATGAAGCCTAATATACAAATGTAACAAAAATGGTGAAGTAAAAGCTTAATTTGTTACTCTTTCTGTGAAGATAACATGTGCATTAGATATATCCAACAAGTATCGATTTTGCTTAGTTGGCTCTTCTTTTGTTTATTAGTGTCTAAAGCTTACTGGGTTTAAAGTATTCAACTGCAACATTGAAACATTTACATACCAAAAACTGAAATACTGCTATTAAAGTTTTTATTTTTTGCTACTTCTATTACTGCTACCAAAATCTTAAGGTAGACTATAGACTACATTTTATATTAGACCATAGACTAAACTATAGGCTAGACTGTAGTCTAGTTTATAGACTAATAACATTTCTGTCAAATTGGATAACTATAACGCGTGCCGGAAATCGACTGAAAAAAAATATGCTTCTTTCTTTGCTTCTTATATTTACAATAGCGGCCATATTCATTCGACTCAGAGCGTAAAACTGTACGCATTTAATAAGAGAATATAATTCTACATAAAAATTGGCGTGTTTTGTTCCAAACTGACACCAATGAAATTATTTGGTATTAAAATACTACTGTGATAGGTACTCTTAATTTTGAATATAAGTACCCCCAATTCTAATACAATCTAATCGTTAAATTTATAACCATTTTATTAATTAGCCTGATTTAAAAGCTGAATACGCTTAAAGTGACTTTTAGAAAAAAAATTTCCTTCAAAATTCCACTCTAAAACCTGTTGATGACCTTATTGTTATACTTAAATTCCTCTTCACAGCAGCGAATGCCAGCTAGTAAGTACATTTATAGTTTATAATATTTTTTTTATCGGGCAAACAAAATTATGACTCAAACAAATGACAACATTTAAGATTAATTAAAATGTTTAGACGCCAGTTTGGCTTGTTGCTAGTTTTGTTCATTTTATTTGGACTTAAGTAAGAGTATATATGTAGGTACACATGTGTATGTGGCTGCGTGTGTCTGAGTTTTATATAAAATTTACGCCAACTCTCTAGAGACCAATTTAATTTCCTTTTGACGACGTTTGTTAACTAGAAGCGACAAAAATAAGCACATTAATTGCCAAACGAAATTCTAAACTTCCGTGGCACCTGACAGTTACATAAATACACATATACCCATACTCTAATATACAATTATTAACAGTGTGAAATACTATACCCACAAAAAGACACAAATATATTACACAGACATAAAAGTAATAAATTTCTCTATTCTTACGGGATACCTAGGTAATAAAATTGTCTATGTATATAAAGAAATTTGTAAATGTATTGGATTGTATTTAGTAGTGAATGCGTATTTCGTATATACATATTATAGGTATATAGGAATGTGTAGCATTAACCTGTATAAAATTAGTTAAGATAGTCATTTTGAAAACTTGGCCAAATAACACCGACTTCTAACAAGTTTAATAAGGTAGCTTTATACTGTCCTTCTCTACTCTTGTTTTATTTCCTAAAACAGACACGAGTCTTATTCTCCCCATGATACTTGTTTGTATCTCTTGTATTGCAACAGTTTAATTTAGTTGATTAATTGTCGATTTGTTGTAAAGTTTCATACATTTGCGTGTCTACAACTTCCACTTGTACTACAGAGCACAAATACTATGTCTATATAACTGACAAAAGAACTTTGTAACTATAGAGTTTCAAGGGAAGCTCCGCCAAGTAAAAACAATTTTAATGTCTAGAATTTATGTTGAATAGTGAGTGTATATATAGAGCAGAAAGGGCATCCATTTAAGAACATTTATTCATAATTGCGTAACACCTGGCGCTAGTATACTCACAAATACAATATCAGTGTACAATATTCATATATTCGTAAAGGAATAGGAAAAGCTGTTGAGTCCTTTACCACAAAGCTCATGTTACTAATTAAATGATTTTCTGTTCCGTTATTTTCAAGATACCGTTTAAAATTTAAAATTTTTTACAGTTATGCATGTAATTTACATACATATTTATATTTGCATATGTTAATAAATAATACATGTATGTACATATGAATTTATATATATTAAGTAGTTCGTTATGTTTGTGTCATTATACAGTGATTCTACGAGAAGTAATTATTGACCAAACTTTATATGAAATACTCTTTTCTTTTGACAATCATCTCCAAACAGTATACCCTATTAGAAGTACTTTCAATAAGTCGGTATGTTGCTGTTAATTGAAAACTGAAATTCTTTTCTTATAGTTTGTTTCTTGTAGTTTAATGTATTTTATTTTTTCTTTAAATTGGTAACTTTATGCCTTATTAACTTTGAAATATTGAATGGAAGTGTATGTCATAATTATAATTTATGGCAAAACGTATTAAGTTTAATAATAGAAAAATAACAAAAACAAAAGAAAAGCGACATAAATAATGAAATATATGTACTTAGAGAGTTGGGGATATATGTACAATACGCAAAGGTTATTGATGTAATTTAACGGAAAGGTCCCCATCGTGTTTTTAATTTTTAATATAAAAAATAATAAAAAATTTTATAAATATTAAACAGTTAGATTTTACAGCATATGTAAATGTAAAAAATGGCTTAAAAGTTGGCAAATTTTTTTTGTATTAAAAGTTTTGAAATTTAAGTTCCATACAATAATGTTTAAAATCAATATGAATGTATTTTATATATTGAAAACATATATGTTTTTCGCTATTTTCAGACGTGCTATTTTAGCCAACACAGATGTCTCAGGCACTGCGTCCTGGCAGAGTGCCTTTCTACATGACTACTGGGGCACGCCGCTAACTGACAGTGGCTCTCACGGTTCTTATCGACCGTTGACAGTTCTCACCTTCAAATTGAATTTTATACTAAGTGGCTATAATCCTTGGGGCTTCCATCTGGTCAACAATTTACTTCACTGTTTAGCAACGGGCTTGGTAGTGAAGGTGGCTCGACACTTTCTCTCCTCAGTGTGGGGTGTTGTAGCGACGGGAGCACTCTTCGCTGCACACCCCATTCATACAGAAGCTGTAGCAGGAATTGTAGGCAGAGCTGATTTGGCCGCCTGTGTCTGTTATTTACTTACCTTTCTCACTTATATGCGTCACATTGCGTGGCGAGAGAGAGGCGATCCACTGCAGTGGTTAGCTTTAAGTTTAACTTTAGTTTCCTCTATAGCTGCATTATTGTTTAAAGAAACAGCCATCACTGCTTTAATAATATGCGGAATGTTTGATGTGATACGTGGCTTAAGCGGTTTAAGAGACAAGCACCGCATACGTTCGGTATGTGTGTTAACTTCAGTTCTTCTTGGCACGGTTTATTGTCGTTTGGCGGTGATACCTCGCCCCCAAACATTATTCTCAACTGCAGACAATCCCATAGCGAAAACCAACTCCGCGTGGACACGTTTTTTGACATTTCTTTATCTTCCGGTATTCAATTTCAAACTATTGCTAAATCCACAAGTGCTTAGTTTTGATTGGGGTATGAATGCAATACCACGCATAAACTCCATATGGGATGGACGCAACGTGTTGAGTATGGGCTTCTATGGAGCATTAACCTACACGGCCTGGCAATGTTGCCGTCTACTGCTGCAACGCCATAAGCGTCTGCAATACTACGCACACTATAAAACCAGGCAACAGGCGAGTTCGTCTTATGGAGTAACGGGGGCACAATACCATTTACAACCACAAATGCAGCGTAAGTCACGCACTAAACGAAAATATTGCAAACAGGTACAGTGTCAAACCTCAAATGGAACAACAGTAACAGTAACAAGTGACAACCAAACACAACCCTACTACATGATGACTCCACCACCATCACCACCCACACAACACTATTCAACAAGCACGCCAATACTAACAACAAACTATTCTTCGCTTAACAGCACCACAGCATATCTCAAGCACAAACTATTGGGCATAAATAATCCCCACATCTGTGGTGATTGCAAACAGGAATTGAGTTCCGGTCATCATACAAACTCATGTCGGGTGTTGAACAATAACAATAATGTTTTAACACTGAACCACTCAAATGTTTATCACACAGGCTGCTGTTGCCATCAGCTAATGTCTTCCAGTGACGTGTCGTCCAACGGCCCACCACCACAAATCTTTACATTTGCTTTGCAAAAGGCTATAGCCTCAGTGATTGCAGCACGTAGTTCCCGCAGTAGTAGTAGTTGCAGCAACTCAACAACGGCCAGTAACAAAAGTTCCGATAGTAGTGCTTCATCTACATGCAGTTCAGGATCATCACTATCCTCGAAGTCATTATCGTCACATAGAAATCTTTGCTTGGCAACATGGTCGTCGATACAGCAAGAGGATTTCATGTTAAGTGATATACCTCACAAGTGTGCAAATGTCAGTGTCTTGTTGATGGCACTAGCTTTTTTAACGCTACCTTTTCTTCCCGCCACAAATCTTGTCTTCTATGTGGGGTTTGTAGTGGCAGAACGCCTGTTATATTTGCCCAGCATTGGTTTTTGTCTATTAGTCGGCTTTGGCTTCGGCAAATTAATAGATCGTGTGCGAACGAGTAAAAACCTCCGTCATCAACAAATGCTTATACTGAGTTTGTGTCTGGTGTTGTGTGCTCTGAGTGCGAGGACAATAAAACGCAACTTGGATTGGCGAGATGAGGAGAGTTTATATCGTAGTGCTGTGCAAATAAATCCACCTAAAGGTTAGTAAAAAATAATTTTGAAAACAAAATTTTAAAATTTTTGATGAAAAATCATGGTTTTTGTTGTTTATGAAAAATGTTTTATATTCCTTGATTACATATTAATATAAAATATTTATTTTTTTCTTTATAGCTCTTGGCAATTTAGGAAGTGTCCTTAGTTCTCAGGCTCGTTACAAGGAAGCTGAGGAAGTTTTGTTAGAAGCCATTAAATATAGGCCTAATATGGCAGATGTACATTTTAATCTGTAAGTGAAAAAATTGTTTTAAAATTCTTTGGCAAAACCAATATTTTAACAACTTTTTTATGGTCTAAAATTTACTTTTAACATAATTTTCTAGTAAATCAAAAATAAGAACACATATTTGTCCAATTTACGTAAATATCAAAATAGTTTTTCATTGTAAACATCTCAGCTTCTTTGAATTTGAATTCGGTTGAGATTTAACTATGTATCTGGGGCCGCTTTGGTAATCGCATGACTTTTAATCAAAATTCTATTACTTGAAACCGCTGAATTCGATAACGAGAAATCTATCAAATGCCTTCTTTCGAAATTGGATTCATTAGGTTAATAGCTATGGTAGATATAAATAAATTATTTTTAATGAACAAAAAGCTAATAAGATTTGAATTGTTGGGATTGGTTGCTATATTTGTTATTCTAATCTGTTATAAAAATAAAGTGTGATTTATTTCTTACAGTAAATTGTATCTTGCCTAAGATATACCTAAGCCATTTATGGTTGAATAAAATTGTGGACATTTAAGTAAAATTTTGAAGACAGCTTCTTATAATGAGTTCCATTGTATGGGGCCTATGTGAATAATGGACCGAAGTTAACCATTTTCAATAGGTACCATAGAAGATCATGCGCTAATTTCCATTGAATTATCTTCATAATTACGACCTGTAGTTTGATTACAAATTTTACAAGCCCTATTCGACGGTTCAGTCGTATGGGGGCTAGGTGAAATAATGGACCGATCTTAACCATTTTCTATAGGCTTCGTCCCTGGAACAATAGAAAATCATGTACAAAATTTCATTGAATTATCTTCAAGAGATAATCCAATCAGAAAATGATTATTAATATTCCATTGGTTTTTTATTATCTAAATATCGGATTTTAAAAGCTTCTAAAAATGATATTAGATGTAGTTCAAATTTGTCAAAATTGATCAACGTCCCTCCAATGACACGTTAATGTAAAATTCATAGGTTTTTGACTCGAATTTGAATTACTTCGGATTACTAGTTGTGATGAAAATGCTGCGTCTATTTTATTCATTTTTGCTCTGACAAATTAAACATATTTCGGGCATTTGAAAATATATTTGTTTGTAAGCATAAAAGTAAACAATATAAAAGGCAAACTAATGGCTCAATTTAAGATGGACCTTCCCAAATTGGATTAATTCCAAATTCTGGGCATAATATCATTGCAAAATAAAATTTATTTTTATTTTAATGGTTTACTAAAACCTAAGACTAACGCATAACACATAAATAAACTATGCTTCAACAAAGTTTCTTCGTTAGATGAAGGTAAATAAAATATAAACAAAAGATCCATTTTGCTCCAATTTTTATTTAATTAATTTTTTATTTGTTGAAAACCTCGTTGTTTGAAACCTAAGTGTACAATTTTGATTTAATTTTTATTTGATTCCATGAATTTTTATCAGATTGAAAGAAATTGTATGGCCTACTTTTCTATTTTAGATTTTTTTAAATATTTCATTTTAAATTTTTGTGCTAGGAATATTTATAATTCTTAAATAGTCAATAAAATTTTAGGTATAGTAAAAGTAAATTAGTAAAAGTACTTAAAAATTTTTTTTTAAATGTACTTTTTAAAACTTTGAAGTCCTTTTGAAAGGACATAGAATAATGAAATAAATAACCGAAAACTGATTTTTCCCTTGAATTTATAGCATCAGACGTATATCATCCGGTGCATGTCTAACGATTTTTTCTTGTCGGACGGTGTATTATTTGATTATTGATATCATCATTTTGGTTATAGGTGCAAAACTTGCTTGATCCCATTATTTTGATAATTGAAACTTATTTTCAGTTTTTCTGAAAAATAAAAACATTTCTGAAATCGTTTCTATTTGAATAGTATCGAATATCACAATCTTTCTATTCTATACTTTACAAAACTTTATTCGATACGAAAGCTTGAATTTTAAAAACAAATACCCAAGGAAAGTAGTATCACTTCTCAGGCATTTCCAGAAATTAGAAACCATAACTCGTAGATGTAAATCTAATATATATTTAAAACGAAAACACCCAAAATAAATAAAAATCTCTTGCATACACACAAAAACAATTTTTCGTTATTGCTATAATATTTAGAAATCGAGATCAAGCGACGATATAGGAGATGCCACATTAAAATGTGTATCTTGCTTGAGAAAATGTGCATCATACGCTTATTCACTTGTAAAGAAATGTAAATACTAACAAGCACATAAAACGAATGACATGCACACATGTTTTTGTATGAGAATTTATGTTTAATACGAATGCAAATTTCGTTACGTATCTTTGTATACATTTTTGTTTTTTTTTACTTCTTTCAACAGTTAACTGAATCATTATTTTACTTTAATTCCATCCCTAAATGTAGTGAGTAAAAGCAGGGCTTTTTGTAAGCTATGTACAGTTTATGGATTTCTTATTAAACTTTAAGAAGATCCAGCCATGTCAGACCGTCCGTCCGTCTATCTGTCTATTGAAAGCACAAAAATGGACAATATCGGTCCACGTTTTCATATGGCGCCCATACAAGTGGCCCTCTAAAAACAACTTTAAAAGTCATAACTGTTTTAAAAATGCAAAAAAAAAAAATAAGCGCTGAAACTTGATATAAGTATGTTTCTTACAAGTAAAAATCTATCTACCGAATTTTATGAGGATCGGTCCATAATTAACATATAAGACCCCCATCAGAAAATTACTTTAATGCTACAGGCATTCTACTGAATTTTATGAGAATCGGTCCATAATTGACTCAACCCCAATATAAGGCCCCCACCAGAAATTTACTTTAAAGCACTTTAATTACTGGCTAAAATGAGTGTATAGCTATGAAATTCGATACATAAAAGTAAGTTTCTTACAAGCCAAAATTTTATAATAATATAAACCTAATATTTACTGCATACGGTTTGATAGTGGTTAAATAAAATTCGACATAGTCAAGTATAACACTCTTACTTGTTAATTCTGTTTTTACCACTTTAATGCAGCTGGCTGACATTTTCATTCATATATTTGTTGTTTGCTGCCACTGTTATGCCTTTGAATGTTTCTGAGATTTGTAAGCTATATAAATGCTCGTAAAATGGCACAAATGATGAATGATATTGTGCTATGCTGTTCACGTTGTTGTTCATATTACTATAGTTTCTTTTTTTGTTAAATTTTCTGTGAAGAACAAAAAATAAACAACGTCAAAATGAGAACAAGCACAGCAATGGCAACTAAAACAACAAAAAGCTCTAAAAATGTTGTGCTGAAAAAAATGTATGCTAAGGGTGCGATAAGTGCGTAGTTATAAAGCACCAAAAAACAATAATACATATAACATCACGGCAACACAACAACATTGTACACATATCTACATGATTTTTTGCAATATGTTTCTATTGAGAAAATATACTTTTCTTTAAATACATTTTTTTATAATAATTAACTAAAATATAACGATGTAAATGTAAAATCTAAAAAAATCGATTGTTTTTAAAATTTAGTTCAGCAAACATCAAAAAAGTAACATTTTTTGCAATATGTTTTCATTGAGACAATAATAATAACAAGTATGAATTTATAGTCGGACATTGCCGACCATATGATACCCTACACCAGTCTGTATGTTAAAATTTTGAATTTTTTTAAATAAAGCATTTAATTTGTTTTATTGTGGAATAGTTTTACTTATTGTTGACAAAAAAGTGAGATTTTCTGCAAGAGGGCTCATAGGGGAGAAGGGGTAAATATGGGCCTATGGTAGATGAATTTACGTCTACAACAAAGTCATTTATGTAAATTTTAATCGTTTTATAAGTAATTATAATTTAATTTTGACCATCAAGTCATTTTCTGAAGGGGAGTCTGTGTGGGGGCTAGGGTCAAATGAGGCCCGATCACAATAAAAATTGGTATTGTCAATTATTGTTCTATAAAACTAATCTTTGCTGATTTTCGTTGACATTAAAAAACATTTAACGTACTTATGAGCCTAAAGGCCCGATTCGGGGGATACGGTTGTATGGGGGCTAGGAAAAATAATAGACCGATTTCAACTATTTTTAATCGACTCAGAAAGTGATTCTGAGGCGATTGGTATACTTTAAGGTGGGTCTAAGACCAATATTTTTGGGTGTTACAGACTTCAGCACAAACTCATAATACCCTCCCCACTATAGTGGTGTAGGGTATAATAATATTAACACGTAAGAAATTATAGTCCGACGAGGCCGACCATGGTTGTCATAATAAAAAATTTGAAAAGAATCAATCAATCTCATAGGGGCTAGGGTCATATGAGGCTCTATAATTATGGAATTCGTGGGAATCATCAAGTCTAGTATTGAACTTGGTTTTGCAAGTTTCGGCGGGTTCACTTCTATGGGGGCTAGGTGAAAAAATGGATCGATGTTAACCATTATATTTCATTAATTATCTTTAAAATTGCGATTGATTACAAGGTTTACAAGCCCTATTCGGGAGTTAAGTTGTATGGGGGTTAAATTAAATAATGCGCCGATGTTGACAATTTTCAATAGACTTGATATACGGTATATTATCAAGGCTTACATGGACGGATGGACATATCTAAATCGACTCAAAGATTCTGAACGATTGGTGGGTATATATAGGACCAATATTATTGTTACAAACATCAGCAAAACCCAATATACCCTCCACACTAAAGTGGTGTAGGGTAAAATAATAATATATTTAAAATCTAATCAAAAAATTGAGCGCACATGTAGATAAAAAGGAAAAGTACATAACATAGTAGTTCACAAATATTTTATCTCTCATCTAATATTTGCACGTTTATATGTACATAGAACACACATTTATTCACATTTTGTTTATTTAACTTTTAACAAATCACCGCCATCTAATCAATACAGCTTAAGGTATTTCCGAGATTTGGTTTTTTGTTACAACAAAAAAAATCAGAAAATGCCACTACAAATCAAAAGAATATTGAAAATAAAATAAAAAACTCCAGTTTACAAACCAACAACTAAACAAAAGTGGAAAAGGAAACATTAGGAAAAATATATTTTTCCTCTTGTTTTTTACTTAGTTAGTATACCCTCTATTCATAAATGCTTAATAAAGTTATTAATGGTTTATTGTAGGAATTTTGTATGGAAAATGTGCGTAATAAACCTATAATAAGCGATTAGTATATTTATGAATACGGGGGTAAGTATGTAGGATAAAAACCACACAATGCGTTTTACTATTTCAAATAAAAAACGGAAATTTAAACAATACATCATGAAAATATCAAACAGGATAAAATAAATTGTAACAAATAATTTGAGAAAAATAAAAAAAACAGAAGAAGCAATAAGTGGAACAAAATTGCAGAATATCATTAAAGCAAAAAAGAAGCAATTGTTTTCAACAAAAAATACACAACCCAAAAATTACGAAGTAAAGAATAGTCATGTAAAAGAATAAGATTCAGAAAACATAAAACATGAAATGTACTCGATTTTCTCCCTCTAACTAAACATTTAAAATAACATTACCAGTTTACATTCGCCTATGTTAGTAAAGAAGACAATTGAAGAATAAATAATATAGAAAACAAAATCTAAACCATAAATAAACATGTAGAAAAGTAAATAAAAATGAAACAATATGTTGAATGTCAAAACCAATTTTTTTAAAAAAAATAAAAAACCGCTAAAACAAACACCAGAAGAATCATTTATAACTGCATACCCAGCTTACTTTTTGGATACCTCTACGAAATAGGGCGGTCGATATTTTGCCGCAACTATTTTTTTGTTTAACTATTGCAATCGGTTTTGAAACGACATTTGATTTTCATACATACAAATTTAGGCTTTCAGGTTTATCACGCACATTTTCTACAATTCCTACAATAAACCATCAATAACTTTTTTATGCATTTATGAATATGGTGTTAGTCACATAAATAAACATAAATAAACTATTTAAACAATATATATGTTTAAATGTAAGTGAAAGTTTTTTGTCACACTGTTTGTAACAGAAAGAGGAGACCATGATATAGGTAAATATAAAAAATATAGTACAGGGAATACGTAAACATTATAATAGTTTGGCATACAAAATCCATTGCTTTGAAATCTTTATATAAATAATAATTTCATTTGACAGTCACAGTGTGCGAAGGAAGTTTAGGTGAAGATTTTGGTTTTAATTTACTATTATTGTGTGGAAACAAATACCACTACATTAGATTACATAAATTCTTAAAACAGACAACTAAAATTTAGCTTTTGTTTGTTAAACGTTTCAAGAACATATGATGTTACCGTATCTTAAATATAAGGAAATATTTGATATTGTAGAAAAATATACAACAACCGTAAAATCATCCGCAGGGTGTATAATGTAAAAGAAGTAAGAAGACAAGAAAAAAAGCAGCATCTTTGTGAAGTTCCATATATAGCTTCGATTACTTCTTACTCTACAATTCTTTAAGAAAAAATTAAGTTGAATTAGAAAAAAATAAATACAAACATTTTATAAAAAAAATATAATGTTTATTTCAAGTTGAATTCCTATGTTAAGTGTTTTTTGTATATTTCCACTTCTTGCAATTTCTTCAATACGACGAGAAACAGACTTTATTGAATCAAAGTGTACACCCTCAAGTACAGGCAAGTAAAAGTAGGAATCTAAGTAGAGAGAAAACATGAAAGAGGAATGAAAATGTAGAATGAAACGTTACGTTACCAAACTCATCGAAAAGAAATCAAATTATTCAGTTCAATGATTATCGGTTTTGTTGTTTGGTTTGGTCGGAGAGTTCTGCTTGCAACAAGAACAGCACCATTTTTCTCCTCTCATCCTTAGCTCCTCATTATTATTACTAACACCATTAGAGATGGTAAAAATGGAAATGTAGATAATAATACTTTGGCTGTTGCTTGTGTTTCGGCTTATGCTGCTGCTCATGATAATGATGGTATTTGAATTGTTACATTTACAAATACTTAGTTATCAATAATATATACATACAGGTCAGGATTTACTGATTTAAACAGGTTGAATTGAATAAATTTTGCTGTTATTTTCCCTTCTTTTACATTTATTTCCCCTTCAACCACAGATCTATTATGTCTTGACTAAGGTATAAAAATCTCAGTGTAATGCTTTAGTAGGAATATGTCATTCATGTTGAATGTTTTTTTTCATTTCTACTCAAGTTCAAATGATTTGAACACTAAGTTGAATAGGGTTGGTGTTGTTGGCTTATAAATTATTTACAGTATAAAAACACTTTTCCCCTTTTCGAAACCTTTCGTTTATACCTTTTGCCACAAAGTTAACACGCAATAGTCAATGGCATAAAACTCATTTTACAATACCAAATATCTTATGCTGATATTTATACATACGTTTCTACTGCTGTCATTATAGGGAAGAGGAAGAAATGTTTTCGCACCTTCCCACAGTGTGGGGTGTTAGTATTTTAATTTTTGTGTATTAATCTATTTTTAAAAAAGTATTTATCATTGTAAATATTTACGGAAATTAAAGATATTTTTAATTTTAAATTTCATTACGTTTGGTAAATTTTATGATATTTAATTATTAAAAATAATTAAGAAACAGAGAATATTCCTCGAAACATATTGCAGAAAAAAAGTTGATGTCATTATTTTTCAAATACCTTCTAAAAAATTTGTTATTCACTATACGTTATAATTATTACATTAAAATTTAAACTTTCCCAACATACGTCTAAGTTAAAATAATTTTTTATAATTTTAAACCTGTTGTTCAAACAATAATAAGATATTTGCAACCACATTTACCAAAGCATAACCCATAAAAATAATTTCCAAAAAATAGTCTACATGCAAAAAAATATCAGAGAAATAACTGTAGAATGCTTTGAAATGCCAAAAGACATCATTCATATCAGAAATGAATTGTACTAATTTTTTGCAATTCTTTTTTAATTTAACAGACCTGATTGTCATATTCATTGACTTTGAGTTTTTCAAAGTTTCTTTTCAACTTTTTTATCCAACAAGCCATACAACCAGCACACGATGCAGCAAAAAAAGCCATCAAAATCAACAAATGTTGGAAAATCTACAAAAAAAATATACACGACAATAGTTTTAAAAGAACCTTCTTATATGTACGTACATAAAAGAAGCATCAATACCTACTGCAAAAATATAAAAAACAATATGTATGTTTTTTAATAAATACCTTTGAAATATATTCGCTAAATATAGACATACGGTCAAATAAATGTAGATTATTAAAATTTTATTAATACTTAATATTTATAAATCAAATTTCATATGAACATTTTTTTTTAAAAAACTATTTATAATATAAAATGTTATTTGTAAATAATTGGATCATAATATACGATATTAAAAATCGTATCTTTGGTGGTGGGTATAAAAATATTCAATTCGATAATTTACGTACAGGCATTTGCTGTGTAAAACTTGTTAGCCTTATTTAAAAAATATACTTTTTAGATTGCCTTTTAGAAAAAATTAAATGAATGAAATGGCAAACAAATGCAAAACATGAAAATTCGAGACAAGTAAAAGACTTAATGTCATTTTCAAGATAAAATGCACATAAATACCTGCACACTCAAACAAGTACTCATACATAACATACAATTTTCCAACACATGCATACATACTTCGCTGGAAATACATCCTTTTATATTATTTATGGTAAATCGAATGATTCGAAAGTATCTTTCTAGAAGGCCTTTTTAGTAAGTCTAAGACTTCGAAAATAGAGCTTAAAACTTAAAGTTTTACTATTAGAAAACCTGACAATTTCCTTCAGATAGTAGAGTATTTTGGTGAGAATGAAAATTAAACTCTAAAGCAATACTTTAGAAGTTAGTAAGAAAGGCCTTTATACTAAAGGCCTTCTAGTATAAAGGCCTTACATAACAGAACTATTATGTGCGTTTAAAGCTGAATGTATATGTTTGTGAATCAATGTATGAGGGAATGTATGGTGCATGTTCGTTTGGATTGTGTACTATGTGAGACGTTTTACTTGTTTTGTTGCTCACATAAGCATTTCCGTCAATTGAATGAAATTTTAAAAAGAAATAAGAACAACAAAAACGACTACTCCTAAATACTTAGATGTGCATATGTATATACATACATATGTATGTATATACATGTATGTATTTATAGAAGAGCAACAACATCAACCGAAAACATGAAATACTAAAACGTATAAAAGTGAGTGAATGAATGAACGGATTTTCCTACAAATTTGTCAAAAAGAACAAAAACTACAAAAAAATATATAAAACAAAACTCTCACAAACACACATACGAAAGAAAACGACTACAGCAACAAAATGATTTCCATGAAAATGGACTAAAAGCCCATTTATGTCAAAATACAATACAAAAATGAATGAGTTCACTTTTACACACAACAAAATCAACATTGCAAAATTGGTTGAATACACAAAATACACCAAAGAACTGGTAAAATACTATAGTAAAAATTAACAAAAAAAAAAACTTAATAAAAACTGTTAACAAGACAATGGGGAATGGAATATTTTTAAATCGGATTTAATGGTTTCAAATGGGCGGCCATTGCAGCTGAAATATTGCACTGATACAAACGATTTTCTGCAACTAATAATCATTCTTAACAATCAAAAACTAAGGCGTAAAATAAATGAACTTTAAAAATAAAAAATCGGCTTTAAAGGACGTTAAGTATATTGGGATTTGTTTTTCGTTCAGAATTCAGAATATAAAATAAGCTACATTTTCTTTAATAGATTTATGCCGAATACTATTTGCATGTATTTACTAATATGTTTAGGACTGAATTTTGAAAAAAAGTCCATTTTTATGTTCTTATTAAACTTATTTAGTTCCAAATTCATCATAATATCGATATTAATACGAGATTTATGAGCACCAGAGTGATTTTATAATAAGGTCTTTCAATTGTAATATGTTGCATATGCATATGTTTAGCAAAATGTTTTATATAACTTCCTTGTAAGTTTAAAATATAAACGAAAAAGTAAAAAACAGCAAACAGACAACTTGAAGTTTCAAAAATATTAACATTTTCTGTCCACTACTCAGAAAAGGCAAACAGAAAACTGCCAATAAAGTAGAATTTTCTGAATAATGTAGGTATTAAATTGTTAAACACAAAAATAAAATAAGACAAAAGCAAGTAAAAATCTATGGTCGGAGCTGGCAGACCATATGATACCCTACACCAGTGAATAGTATGTAAAAAAGAGGACTTTGTATGGGGGCTAGGGTCAAATGAGACCAAAATTACCAGTTATTCAGACTTGCACAAAACTTTTGATTGAGATACTAGAACATTGAAAACAATTATGTTTGTGCCAATATTGGTACGGTTGTATGGGTGCTAGGTGACATAGTAAACCGATTTCAACCAATCGGCTTCGTCATTGAACCAAAGGAAACGTTTATGTCAAGATTTTCAAATTATCTTAAAAATTGTGACATATAGTTTGATTACAAGGTTTACATGGGCGGGCGGACAAGCAGACGAACATAGCTAAACCACCTTAAAGTATACCAATCTGAGACGATTGGTATACTTTAAAGTGGGAATAGCATCAATATTATATAATTAAGCACAAACCCTCCCGATATAAAAACGAAAATTGACAAAACACTCATATTACAACTATAATTTCTTTTACTTATATTAACTTTCTTCTCTTTTTGTTCAAAAAATTCATTTGACTACTCAGTATTTCATTTATTTTTCATTTCAAGCTTTTTTCTAAAAAAATAGCAATTAGTATAAAATCAAAGACCTTGAATTTTACTTTTATTTGTATTTTTTTAAAGGAGAATTTTTTTCTTCTACATTGGCAATTGTTTGAATACAAAAACTACAAATTGATGGAATGTTTGATTTAACAATTATGGAAAAAAAAACCACAAAAATATTGTTTAAAAGAAGAAGAGGAAACATGAACATGAGTTGTTTGCTAAAATATGAACGCTTTTTTCTCTAGCAGCTTTTATGATGAGTGTTAATGTTTTATTTGTTTTTTCATTGCAGAGGAATTTTATATCAAAATCAACAAAATTATAAAAATGCTGTAAAAAGTTTTAAGAACGCCTTGAATTTTCGACCTAACTTAGCGGGTGAGTAGTATAAAAAAAAACTAATATAGCTCTACATTCAGAGATGTATTTGCAAAATAATCACAGGGATTAATGTAATAATATTGTAATGTTTTTATAGTGGCCTACTTAAATTTGGGTATTTCGCTGATAGCTTTGGGAAAATGTCAGGATGCCGCTCAAATCTTACAAGAAGGCTCCAAGGTTGATGGTACCGGAGTGCGTGACCGTTCGGCTCATGAAAACGCCAGGATTTCATCATATCTTCAATTGGGAGCACTTTATGTCGAACAGGGCAAATTACAACGTGCTTTAGCAGTTTATCGTGAAGCTTTGCATGAACTTCCACATCATTACTACAAACGAGATGTGATCTATCATCGTATAGGAGACATTTTTGGTCGCTTAAAACAGTGGGATGAAGCTGAGAGACATCATAGAGCAGCTTTAGAGATGCAACCAAATCAGGTGGCTGCACATCTCTCTTATGGCGTTACCTTGGCAAGAAATGTATGTTTGATGATGTAAAAATTTTTATTAAGTAAATATAATTTGAATTTTTTACAGAGCAGTAGAGTCTCAGAAGCTGAAATGTGGTTTAAGCGCGCTTTGCAACTGGCACCTGAAGAAGCCAGCGTTTATCATCATTACGGTAGGTATTGTTGTTGTTAAAAATTATTTTCTTATGAAGTTTTTGTTATAACAAGGAAAGGTATATTATAAAATACAAAAGTTATTAAATACATGTCTTTACTAATGCTATTTTAGCTGAATTCTTAACGACACAATCTCGGTTAGCTGAAGCTATTTCATATAGAGTTAAAGCTGCTGAACTAGCATCTCAAGACTACTCTCTAGTGGTAGCCGCAGCAACAGCATTAAGACTAATGGATCGCAAACAGGAAGCAGAAATTTGGTATAGAAAGGTAAGCACATACAAATGAGTCCCGATTATTAGCAAAAACACCAGTAACATTCAGCACAAAATAAGTTTTGATCGAGATACAAGAACATTATGTTTGTACTCATATCGGGGGTACGGTTGTATGGGGGCTAGGTTAAATACTTAATGTTTGTGTCAAGTTTCATCAAATTATCTTAAAAGTTGCGACCTGTACATACAGTGAAAAAGCTATGAACATCGAAAAAAACACAACTATTATTATTTTATACAAATACTGATGTTGAATTGTGTAATCATGTATTAATAAGTATAAGGGTAATTTTGAGGTAGAGCTAGTTTGGATAAATTTTTCATATCTATAGAATTAATAGGCAAAGCGATTTTTTGTGACCCCTTTTACTCCTACATTATACATTTGATTTTGACCAAAGGTATATCATTTTAAAAGAATTTCTTCACTGATGTATAATAATAAGATCGGTTCGGAATTTTGGGAGCTATAAGCATTTAAAGTTGTTACTAATACATAGAAACAAAAATCACAACAAAGCAAGAAACAAAAGATAAAAATTAAACAACACAGTGATGTCACATATAATCAAAAAATGTTTAAATTTTTTACTGTAATCATTTTACAAATGCATACATATTTTTTTAATCTGAATTTTTAATTTAATTTCGATTAGGGAGGCGGGGCTCCCTTTATGTACTCTAGTAATTTCTAATTGTTAATTATATTAAGAATCAATGAACAAAATTAATAAAACTACGTTTGTTTTCTCTATTTCCAGGCTGTAAATTTACGGCCTAGTGATGCTCACGCACACACTAATCTCGGCGCCATTTTACATTTACTGGGTCACACAAGTAAAGCAGCGGCAAGTTATAAGGAAGCACTGAGACTGCAGCCCGGAGATGCCACAACTTTGGGTAATTTAGCAAAATTGGGACTAACAGAAACCAAATAAATAACAAAAAATAAATTATTAAATAAAAAACTTCCTAAAAGTAAACAAATTTAAAAAATATATATTTTTGTATAAAAAATAATAAATAAATTTCCCAAGAATGAAGGATCTTCTAAAGATTTAATGTAAACATAATGTATCATACCAAGCAACAAAAAAAAACCACATAAAGACCAAACAAATAATTTATTTTATAATTTTTACATTTAGGCATTTTTAATTTATGTAAATAAATAAATAATAAACTTAGAAGGATAAACCATGTAAAATACTCTGGCCAATAGTAATCTTCTTACGGAGTATGTAAATATCTCAAACTGTAAATGTTTTTTCTCTTTCTTTTGATGCTGTAAATAAAATTTACATTTTATACAACTGCTTTAACTGCTTAATAAAATTAATTTGTAAAATATCCTGTAGATAATCAATCAATTTATAAAAAAATAATTAGAAGGAAAACATACAGAAGAAGGTAAATAACATTAATTCAAAAATACAAAAGTAATTTACCTGTCGTATTATTTAATGATAAATAAAACAAAATTATAATTATTATTACGATTATTATAAACAAAACTCAAACTTATCTCAGATTACACAAATGAAACATATTGTACATTATTAAAATATTATATATAAAAAGATATAAAATAAAAAAGTTATATTCGTAAAAATATAAATATTTCAAAACGGAAAATATGCAAAAAAAATGTCTAAAATTTTATTTTTTTCATAAATGAAGGAATGTAAAAAAGGTAAGTAAAATTAATATATCATTATAAAAATTTCGAATGATGAAATTAGGAAAATAAATAAAAAATTCAGAAAATAATAGATTTCCTATATTATTCGCCAATTGAACAAATCTTTACTTATTAATTCTTCTTTACTTATAATTAGAACAACAATTAATTAATTATACGGAATAAAGTCATTCAATAAGTGTATACAGCCTACATTAGTAGGCTATATATATATATATATATATATATATATATATATATATATATATATATATATATATATATATATATATTTATATATATATATTTATATATTATATATATTTATATATATATATATTAATAATATATAAATATATATATATATATATATACATATTATATATTATATATTTATATATATATAATATATATATATATATTATATATATATATATATATTATATATATATATATATATATATATATATATATATATATATATAATATATATATTATATTATTATATATATATATATTATATTATATATATATTATATATATATATATATATATATATATAACACAAAAGTTCCATTTGGCTTTGAATTACAAGAAAATAATAACTGCATTAACTCCATAAATAACTGTTCGTCACTTAAGCAACTTTCTGACCCACTTATGAAAATCTTTCGTCCTTTTGAGTTCCAAACACCTTTATGGAATAGATTAGTTACTAATGCTGTTCGTAATGAATCCCAATCGGATTTTAAGCCCTTCGAAAGCTGCAATGTTTTATAAAACTGCGAGTTTCGACCAACCGCTTCAGAATGCCGAACAGCATCTCTAAGGGACTTGAGTCGAGAGATTTTGATGGACAATTACATAATTTGGGTCCCATTACTCGATAACTGCTCTTAGATCAACTTTGCCAAAGGTTTTGGTTCATTGTCATGCTGACAATCGCAATAAAGTAAGTTGTTCTCCCTCCATCAGCTGCTTTTATATTAATACTTTTTTAATTAATCGAATATTTATAGAAATAAGTTTTCTTGAAATAACAAAATAGTATACAAAACTAATAATATACAAAACTAATAATATACAAAACTAATAATTGTGGCAAGTTTTGTAAGGACATCATTTTTTGGTAATGTGTAATGTGCGTTCAAGAGATTTTTGGAAGATGCCCTTGTATGGGAGCTATGATCAATTAAGGTCCGATCATTTCACACTAATATTAATATATACATATATGTATGTATGTATCTTTTTTGTGTAAAAAAGTAATATTTTTCGAAGTACACCCAGTCAGTATTCGATAAGGACCCAGAATACATATACTCACCACTGATGGTGATAAAAACAATCTGATTTTGAAAATTGTGTTTAGTGTGTTTTATTTTCTCCTGTTCTGTATTTTGCTGAAAAAATATGGTCACCGTACATATAATACCGTTTTACCTGCTAATAAATAATACTACTGAGCTGTTACTTTTAAGTCCTATAGACATCATTTCGAAATTATAGTTGCAATAAAAATATTTTTTTATCATACCGCCACTAAGCTGAAATTGTCAGCCATAATGTTAAAAAAATTGATTGGCACACCTTCCTGCATGTTGAAATGACATTTCTACAAAAAAATAAGTACACTTGACTTGTAACAGCCATATGAGTTCATCCTTGTGTAAATACTCTTACACAAAATTATTGCTCTTAGAAAGCGTATACTTTTTCTTTATTTTTACGTTTTTTATAAATAAAACTTAATGATACTTGTCGATGTGATGATATTGAAAGCAATAGACGTTGGTTGACGTTGTTCGGTTGAGATGATGTGCTTAGTTTAAAGCAATTAGCACAATATATTCTGGCACATACACCGAAGTACACCACACTTGCACTGCAGTCAATACTGAGTGCACTTAACATTTATGTGAAATATATCATAGAATTCATATTTCTTTGAAAGGAAACTAAAGTATTTAGTGGCTACGTGTCTTACTAAGCCTTATGTTAAAGTACTTTTATCCAAATAAAACGAAAATATAATATACATGGAAAAACTACAAGAGAAACAAATAAGAGTGTTATAATCGACCAAGCCGAATCTTATATACCCACCATAAAATCATCTTTTTTAATAAACTTAGATATTATTGAAGCAATTTTCTAATATATTAGACAACTTTGAATTCAATCGTTATATGTCGATATTAATATGAACATCAGGGTAATATAACGGCTTTTGAAAAGGGCTTAAGTATGGACCAATTTTCCAAATGAAAAAAAAAAATAATTATTATTTATTTTAAATTTTGATGTAAATCCTCAAGTATATTTATTGCAAAAATAATAATGCACCAATCCTCCTTAAATTTAGAACGATTTTTGTTCGTACAAATATTGTTTATGCCGTATTTTTGAGTCAATAATGAGTGTTGAAAATCATTGTCTAATGGAGACCTTATATAGGGGTGGGGTCAATTTTAATGAGATACTTATAGAGATATTCTGAAGACGATACTTTAGCTCATACAAAACCTGATTACGGTATTTGAACGTTACAGCCAGTAATGAGCGTTATAGTAGTTTTCTAAAGGAGACCTTATATGGGGGTCAATTATAGACAGATCCCCATAAAATTTTATAAATTGTTTAAGGCTAGTATAATCGCATTTTTAGGTCAGTAATTAAAGTTAAAGTCATATTCTGAAAGGGAACTTAAAGGAGATAGGCCCAATTATAGACTGATACTCATAAAATTTAGTAGAGAGGTTTTGGCTCATACGAAATTGGTTTATGTCTAACTTATCTCCGTACTTGCAGTTTTAAACCAGTAATGAGCGTTAAAATGATTTTCAGAAGGAGATCTTATATAGGGGGTAGGGTCAATTAAGGATATAAAATTTAATAGACAGCTTTTGGCTTGCATAAAACTTGTTTATGTAGAATTTGTACTCACATGTTTGAGTCAGAATAAGCGTTTAAGTAGGGTCAATTATGAACCCATCATCATAGAATTCCAGAATTCCAGAAAATGATTTATGTTCCTATAACACTTTTTATGTCGAATTTTATTGCTATATACCGATTTAAAGGTCAGATATGAGCGTTTAAGTAATTTTCTGAGGAGGACCTATGTGTAGTGGGGTCAATTATGGAATAAACCTTAAAAATGTTTACGAAGAGATTTAAGTTCCGATAAAATATATTTTTGTCGAATTTTACCGCTATAGATGATTCTTTTACAGTTGCGAGCGTTTAAGTCATTTTCTACTGTGGACTTTATATGACGGGTAGGGTCAATTATGGGCCTATCCTTATAAAATTCTACGAAGAGATTTATGTCACCATAAAACATGTTTGTTCCGAATTACACCGCAAGGAGATTTAAGTTTCTTTAAAACATATTTGTGCGAATTAAATTATAAATGCTTTCTTTTGGCAGTTACGGACGATAAAGTCACTCCTGAAGGAAGCCTTATATGAGGGCTAGATGAAATCGTGCACCGATATTGCATATTTTCAATACCAAACTGTATCACCTAATACCAAATAAACTGCTTCACATATATATGCAAAATATAATCTCGCCAGCTACTTTTGGACTATATCGTGTTTTCAACAGACTGACGAACATGGCTATATCTTCCTAGAATCTAATAAGGACCCAGAATATATATACTTTTATGGGTCTTAGACGAAAATTTTAATGTGTAACAAACGGAATGACAAAAACAACATACCCCAATCGTTTTTGATGGTGGGTATAAAAACATTATTATTAACAACTCGTTGATGCTTGTTAGAGGGACCTTTAGAATGAGTGGATACTTGTTTAAGGATAACTACAAAACAGACTCAAAAACATAAAAGTGCTGATATTTTTGTCAGCTAAGTATATCAACATCTTCATCAACATTTTACTTAAAGCTTTATTCAACATTGTACAATATATATAAAAGAGCATAAGTTCAAAAAGAAGAAAAAAATCAACTAAACATCGTCAACATTCAAAGTGTTGTATGTCAAAAGTCTTTAGCTTTTTATACCCACCATCAAAAAAGATGGGGGGTATATTGTTTTTGTCATTCCGTTTGTAACACATTGAAATATTCGTCTAAGACCCATAAAAGTCCTTATTAGTTCTAAGACGATCTAGCCATGTCCATCCGTCTGTCTGTCTGTCTGTCTGTCTGTTGAAAACACGATAGAGTCCAAACAGAAGTAGCTAGCGAGCTGAAATTTTGTACAGTTACTTATAGTTGACTCAGTTCGCAATATCGGTCCACGATTTCGCCTAGCCCCCATATAAGGCCCCGCTTAGAAAATGACATTATCACCCATAACTTACTAACAAAAGCATCAATAGCGGTATAATTCGGCACAAACATGTTTTATGGGGACGTTAATCTTTTCGTAGAATTTTATAAGAATCGGTCAATAATTGGCCCTACCCCCCATATAAAGTCCCCTTCAGAAAATGACTTTATCGCTCACAACTGACTAACAGAAGCATCAATAGCTGTGTAATTCGGAACAAACATGTTTTATGGTGACATAAATCTCTTCGTAGAATTTTATAAGGATCGGTCCATAATTGACCCTACCCCCCATATAAAGTCCCCTTCAGAAAATCGACACAAACATGTTTTATAGGGACATAAATCTGTTCATAGAATTTCATAAGGATCGGTCCATAATTGACCCTACCCCCCATACAAAGTACCCTTCAGAAATTGACTTTGTCGCTCATAACTGGCTAAGAGAAGCATCAATAGCGGTGAAATTCGGCACAAACATGTTTTATGGTCTCATAAATCTCTTTGTAGAATTTTATAAGGATAATTGACCCTATACATAATTGACCCTATCCCACCTATAAGGTCCCTTTCAGAAAACGACTTTAATGCTCATATCTACCTTAAGAAGCATATATATAACAATAATATTCGACATATAAAAGTTTTATGGGAACTAAAATCATTTTCTTAAATGAGTCCATTATTATATGATGAGTCCATTATTATGTAACCCCCTAATAATGTGCCCTTTAGACAACGAATTCAACGCTCATTACTACAAAATTCTACATACACAAGTTTCGTGCGAGCCAAAATATCCCTATCAAATTTTATAAGGATCGATCGTTATTGAAAGTAAGAATATCGGTTCACGTTTTCTCCTATCCCTATTAAAATGCCCCCTTCAGAAAATAACTTTATCGCTAAGAGATGTATGCTCATATCTGCTCATAACATATCTGCTCATAACATATATATATAAAGCAATAAAATTCGACATAAAAAAGTTTTATAGGAAACAAAATCATTTTCATAAATTTAACGAAAATGGATTTATAATTGACCTTACCAAGGTCCCCTTCTGAAAATGACTTTAAGACATATTACTGACCCAAAAATGTAAGTACATCAGTAAAATTCTACATAAACATGAATGATTTGATGGTGGGTATATAAGATTCGGCATGGCCGAATATAACATTCTTACTTGTTGATATTTTTTTAGTTAAAAATGATCGTTTTGATCCCGAATCTATTAGAGCTCTAACTGTAAATACTTATCTAAAATGTAAAATGTCATCATCATTGACAGAAAGTTTGTTTGTGTGTTTGTCTTGTGTACTGTAGACATTGAGCTACATGGTGGTTCGCGGTTTATTGTGTCCTCCGGTTGCTGAGAGGGATCAGCATGAAACGTATTGGACGTTTTGTTTTTATTTGCTTTATTCTTCTTATTATTGAAATAAATATCCAAATGAAGTAAGCTGTGGTGCTTGTTCTTACACTGGACACATGTAAAAACGCTTTGACAATTTGTATTTGTGTGAGCTGAAGACAAACAATTACTACAAATTTTGTTCTTTTCTACATAGTCAATTCTCTGTTTTACTGAAAAGTTTTGAAATTTAGGACAATTTCGAATGATATGTGTTTTATTACATAATTTGCAAAGCATATCATCATTCTTCGATTGAGCTTCTTTGTTCGGGTTTTCATATCTAGCTTTATTCTGCTGTGAAGAGATATTATAATTTCTACCCTGATTATGATATGGAACATAAGGTGGGTTTTGACTTCTGAATGTAGATATTCTTTCCATTACCTGATGTCTATTTATTAAAAATTCTTCCATTTCTGCCCAGGAAGGTAAACGAGTTGGAGAACTCAACGATTGCTCCCAAAGAGCTAATGTTTCATCAGGTAATTTTGTGGAACACAAATATATTAGGATTGGATCCCATTGATTGGTTCGTATACCATGAACCTTTAAAATTGATAAACAATCGCTAATGGTAGTTTGAATCCTGTTAATAGATTCGCAATTTTTGCTATTATTTGCCGTAATTTTTTTAAGTGGAAATCCAGCTGATTTTAAAGAATTTATTAATTGACTTTGCGCTTCTAGGTCTGAAGCCAAAGTATGTCCACCAGCTAAAATATCATCGACATATGTTTCATGTCTTAATATGTGAGATGACAAAGGAGACTGTCTCTCTACATCTGTTGCTAACTGCAGCAACGTTCGTATAGCTAAATACGGTGCACAATTCACTCCGAAAGTGACTGTTAACAGCTCGTAATCTTCAATATTGCTTGAATTTTTTGTTCTATACAAAATTCTCTGAAACGGACAATCTGCTTCCGTTACTAATATTTGGCGATACATTTTTTCGATATCTCCATTGAAAACGTATCTATATATACGCCAATTTAAAATAACTGACATTAAGTCAGATTGCAACGTTGGACCAATATGCAATACATTATTCAACGAAAATGAGATTTCGTTTTGCGAGAACCATTAAAGACTACTCTAACTTTTGTAGAAGTGCTTTCCGGTCTAAAATACAACATGATGTGGTAAATAATATGAAAAATACTTTCCATCTTTACAAATTTCAGAAGAATTTGTTTCCTCATATGACCAATGTTATATATTCTTCTAAAACATCATTATAAATCTGTTGAAGATCTATTTGTTTTTGTAATTTTGCCTCTAGATGAATATATTGACTTTTTGCTGCGAATCTGGAAGATTGCAAATACAAGTTTTCTGGAAATTCTTGTTTTTAAAAGGACGTTTTACAACATATCCACCATCCTTTTGCGATATGTTGTCTTTTTATAAAGTTCCACTCATTTAAAAAGGAACAGCGTGATCAAAATGTCCAAATTTTACTACCTCTACCTCCGACAGTTCTTGAACGAAATTTTGTGTGTTGGGTTCAGTCACTTGTCACGAAATTACCCTCTAGTTAGTTTTACCTTTTAATAAAATTTATAAATCTGTAACTTTTATTAATAATTAAAAAACTAATTATTTTTAATGAGTAAATAATATTGTGTTTATTTTTAAGTACCTATGTATGTCTAATCCCCTTTCAAGATACATAAGTGCACTCTCTAAGTGTGACGTAAAGAAATAACGTTTATAAGATTCCAACTAAAAACTTAGTCTTGATCTGATAAGCACACGTTATATAAATCACCCTTATTTCTATTTAAACGGCTACAAAATTAACACTTCTTTGTATTGACTTCAAAACGTTTGAAATAACTTTATCTAATACCAGATAATGGCAGATGGATGAAGATGGACAGCAGCTAAGACCAACACTATTTCCAGTACTGCTACAACTTTTTGTCTGATTGAAAAGGACATAACAGCCAATGTTAAATCATAATGATGAAGAGAGACAAAAGGAGGAAAAATAGTGATGTGCATGTAACCACAAAACCATTACAAAGTACAAATAACAAAGCCACTTAATATCAGAACGACTATGAATATTGAAGGAGTATTTATCAAAGAAAGGAAAGAGTTGAATAAGGAATGAATGATAATTTAAAACCTTTATCTAGAAACATCACAAATACCACTAATACCACCCCACTTGTACAACCACCACTACAGCTTTATCAATGGCTATATGACTACAGAAGTAAGTGGTGAGAACCAAACCAAAAGTATCATCATTACATTAAGTTTCAGTGCAGCTTATATTTTAAGCTACAAAAATAATTGAATTCTTAAGCAGCTTAACGCCATTATAATGCTTACATTAGAAAATAAACAAAAACTTGGGAAACGTTGGAAAAAAAAATAATTGCCATCAACGAAATCCAAAGATTTTCACAAAGCAGCACTACAATGAACATGGAAAAGGCAATCAGTTTAAAATGTACTCCTAGATGGAAACACAGCACATATAAAGATATTTGCCAATACAAACAACTAAAGCGACTTTAGCATAATACAATTGTCAAATAGTTTAAGCTGACTTCCACTACAGACCAAAACCAATAACGTTCATCACCTCTTTCCAAGTATAAATTTAGATCCTCTTATTCTGTATAGAAGAAAAATATTATTATAAATATAAAGTTTGGCGAATCTTAGACAAACATTTTGAGCAACAACTGCATTTGCGACTGAATTGCTGAATTCGAGTTTATATTTTTCAACTGCTCTCTTATTGAAACAGCCAGAATGTATCATGAATTATTTTCCATGTGATAAATTTTTGAAATTAAAAAAATATCTTAAATATGTTTGTATATGAAAATTTCATCAAATGCATATCCCTCACTTACGTCAAGACCAACATAAATCAAAAAATCTATTATAATAAAACATTCCATGTCGTTTAATCTAGTAATATTATTTATGAAAACTTGACTTTGACGTAAAAATCGACCAAATCGAAAATAATAGACATTGTTTAATATAGACTATATTGACAACTTCATAAAAGGGTGGGTCTACGGATGTGGACCCACCCTCAAACCGAACATTTTTAGTGCAAAATACAAAAATTAGGATTAAAATTAGGAAAGAGGAGTGAACAACAAGTACTAGTGTAATATTCGGAATATATTTTACATACCACCATCAAACCGTTTATTTTAAAAGAATGCACTATATACACATTTACCGTAAAAGAGTTTACTCTATAACCATCATAATAATTTGCGAAAAAGGTCAATTATGGACCAATTGTTGTAAGATTTAATATAAAGACAGTACTCTTAATGAACGAGCCAAAAGTAATTTTTTGGGGGTTGTATCAATTATAGAACGATCCTAATATAATATGGTTTAGTTTGTAAGAAACAATTTAATTGATGATTTTCTTCATTAATTTAATTAAAATAAAAAGAGAATCGAAGTTTTTTAAAAATTTCGTAATAGTGTATAGTTAAAATTAGCTAACAATACATATAAATTTATGTTTAAAACAGCTACCGTGTTATGGAAAATCTATTATTATGTTAACAATGGATATTAAAACCTGTTTTTATACGGAAAAAGTGTGAAGTAAACCATTGTTATTGCTCCTTATTGCTGCGCTTTTTACAAGCTTTAATTTTAATTTCAAGTTTGTAACTGAATTTTGGATCAATCATCGTAGATCGCGAAATATGCGAAATTATGTTCAATAATTAGATCTTAAGACCTAGTTGTAACTGAAAATTATCTGAAATTCAATTACGAATCTTTAACAATTTAACTTTTTAGTTAAATTAAAGATTTCAGTAATCCGAATAAGAAAAATATGTTGCAAAATTCTCAAACATGTATTTTTCGGAAGTTTTCTTTGTTTAAAAAACTGTAAAAATATTTTTGTTATCATTTTTACATTTTTAGAATTTCCAAGCTTCGAATTCGAATTTTACTAAGGAAAATCGACGTCTTTTCTTTTCCCCATAAAGCCCGTAATAAATGAGTAATGACTACTAAAATAGATTTCGACAAAATTCTTTCTAAATGTTAAGTATTTTTAATAAAAATAAATACATTAATTACAAAATTAGTGAAAGATTTTAAGGAAATTAAAAAATTGGCATATATATAATAACATATAAAAAATTTATGTCAATTAACCGATTAAGAAAAAATTATTATTAAACAATAAAATTAATGTATATCTTATATAAAATTCAATATTTATACCCAACACCACTGTAGTAAGGAGGGTATTATGCGTTTGTTCTGATGTCTGTAACACCCAAAAATATGGGTTCTAGACCCACCTTAAAGTACACCAATCGGCTCAAAATCAATTCTGAGTCGATTTAGCTATGTCCGTCTGTCTGTCTGTGTGTCCATGTAAACGTTGTGCGCACGCTACAGGTTTTCAAGATAATTTGATAAAATTTGGCACATACTCTTTTCTTGGTTCATGTACGAACGCTATTGAAAATGGTTGAAATCAGTCCATTATTTCGCCAAGCCCCCATAAAACCGTACCCCCCGAATCGGACCTTATCAGAATCGGTTCATGCTGAATCATTTGAGATTTCTGAAAAGAAATCTTGAAAATAATCATATCGCATTTACTTCTACATCCAGTTTTGAGGAACAGTTTCTATAGTATTTCTAATAAGTTCTTCGACAATACATGGTTATACCCTAGTTCATTGGAACGTATGAATTCTGGAACTCGTTGATAAATTCTTAATTTCTTTATATATAAGAGGATTTCACATGAAAATAAATAATTTCTTATATTTGAGAAAAAAAAATAATAGTAAGTTCATTCTATTATTTTTTTCTCAAATATAAGAAATTATTTATTTTCATGTGAAATCCTCTTATATACTTATAAAGAAATTAAGAATTTATCAACGAGTTCCAGAAGTGGAAAATTATAATTTAGTTTGTTATTGGATAATAATGTAAAAATGTATTAAAAAACATACACTTTCCTCTTATTCGATTAACCGAATAATTTTAAATTATCCGATTGTTAACCTGCCAACTTAAAACCCTAAATAATTATTTGTCGAATAAACCGAATAAGACAAAAACCCGAATCCCTAGTAAGAAGTCAAATTTCAGTAGAGTGTCGTATAGTCAAATATAAAGTGTGTGGGCGAAAGTACGAGAGAATGACCATGTTAATGAATGGTTTGATGACATGTAGCTGAAATATCATTTGTGAATAGAGAGGACAGTCGCTGGGTGTACCACCCACAACACACATCTTTCCTTACGTTCAACTTCTCGAAAGGTGCTTGTATAGCTGCGATTGTGCAGCATTGAAATACTTCAAATTATTGAACAACTAAGCACTGAAGTTGAGTGTGTAGTATAAAACTAAATGATAACAAGTAAGAGTGTTATATTCGGCCATGCCGAATCTTATATACCCACCATCAAATCATTCATGTTTATGTAGAATTTTACTGATGTAATCACATTTTTGAGTCAGTAATAAGTCTTAAAATCATTTTCAGAAGGGGACCTTGGTAGGTTCAATTATGGACCCATTCTCATTAAATTCAAGAAAATGATTTTAGTTCCTATAAAACTTTTTTATGTCGAATTTTATTGCTTTATATATATGTTATGAGCAGATATGAGCATTAAAGTCAAGGCGACCTAATAAGGGAGATAAGGATTATAAGGATCGATCCTTATAAAAATTGATAGGGAGATTTTGGGGCGCACGAAACTTGTTTATGTAGAATTTTGTAGTAATGAGCGATGAATTCATTGCCTAAAGTGGACCTTATTTGGGAGGTCAGACAATAATGGACCCATCCTTATAAAATTTATGTAAATGATTTTAGTTGCTATACAACTTTTGTATGTCGAATATTATTGTTATATATATGCTTCTTAAGGTAGATATGAGCATTAAAGTCGTTTTCTGAAAGGGACCCTATAGGTGGGATAGGGTCAATTATAGACTAATCCTTATAAAATTCTAAAAAGAGATTTAAGTTTCCGTAAAACATATTTGTGCCGAATTTCACTGCTATCGATGCTTC
>NC_060950.1:1034759-1053067 GCF_022045245.1 Lucilia cuprina | reverse complement strand
AGTTTCGTTTAATTCTCTTCATACAATAGGTTTTACTACTAGGCTTTCTGCAACAACCACGAATTCCTTTAATGGTTTTATAGTTATTAAAATATTTTTTAGCTCAGGAAGAAGATTTTTCAATATTTGCTACATGCACTTTTTTCTTTTTACCCATTTTTTTCAAAATAGATGTCTTCAAAGTATGTAAACATACTTAATGTGATTAATATTGAATTATAAGATAATATTTAAAAAAAATTATTTTAATATTTAAAATATAAAAAAAAATACTTATAAATAAAATATTTTCAACAGCTTTTAATTTTTTAACTATAAAATCTGACAATTCAATATTACTCACAGTAATTATGTTTATATACTTTGAATACGTTTATCTTGAAGAAATGGATATAATGAATATGGTACATGTACCAAATATTTAAAATTTAACACCAGTTAGTTAAGCCACCAATGTACTTACATATGTATGCTCGTAACTGTAAAGTATCGTTTACGTCTATCTTCTATATATGGTGGAAAGTATAGTCAAGCATGGCCGACCATATAATACCCTACACCATGAGTGCATTTTTAAAATTTTTATTTTTCATAAAGAAACGTTTATGTTAAATTTACCTTAATTCCAAAGTATCTAAGCAATTTATTGATAAATAAAGCAAAATTTTCTAAATAGGGCTTTATATAGGTCAAATATGGGCCGATTCTCGGTAAATTTTGTAAATGTTTACAAGTCAATTTTAGACGTTTATGACATTTTTTGAAGAGGGGTTTGTATGAGGGCTAGGGTCAAATAAGTGTCATTTATACTTATATAGAACTTGCCAATTTTTAGAGAGATAATAGAATATTTGAAGTAATTATGTCATAAAAAGTCCAAATCGGGATGTACAGTTGTATGGGGACTAGGTGAAATAAATTTCATCAAATTATCTTGAAAATTGCGGTCTGTTCCTTGCTCACAAGGTTTACATTTACAGCCAGCCAGCCGGACAGACGGACGGACGGACGGACATGTTTTAATCGACTCAAAATCTGAATCGATCGGTATACTTTAATTGGACCAATATTTTTGTGTGTTACAAACATCAATAGACTACGTTTTATTTAGAAATTTCAAGTGAGCGTGGAACCACGCCTATATTAAGATAATAATATTTGAGATAATATAACAGTTAAAGTCCTAAAATTTTGTCGGAGCCACTTTGGTGTTAATATGATTATCTATGACAAAAATTAGGCGGTGCATTAGAGGTCGTGGTACCTCCCATATAAATTATATAAAAAAATCGTTTATCTTGAAAACTATTATACTTAGAATCTTAAAAAAGAACAAACTTTCATTTGGCGAACTTGTTCTTCAAATTTTACTTGAAGAACGGGCGTACTTACTTGGCAGCTCTTATGTGAATTAAATACAAAATTTCGTTTATGTGGGAAACTAATAAAACTAGATTTTTCCAATTTTACATAAATTACTTTAAAATCCATCTTCCACAGTTTGAAGGAAAGCGAGAGAGCTTTCATCTGGGGGCTTGGAAAAATTCGTATATCTTAAATTAGGCCCCACATATGAATGAAATAGAAAAATTCGTATATCTAAGAAACTATACAGCTAGAATCTTAAAATTGTTCATGAATAACTCTGACATGCACATTTAGAGAATAAAGGGCGGTCTTTCAATTGAGGGCTTGGCACTAAATAAAAATTCAAGATTTTGTGTCGTACTTTATAACAAAACCCTTGCATGAAACTTTTAATTGTCAAAATTTTATATATGTTATATTTCCTATCCAATGATTTACATATCTGTCTTTTTTATCTGAGTGATATAATTGATAAAAATTTCTTTAAAATTTATCAATAAATACGATTTTATATCACATATAAACATAAGTACTTTCCCAAACATCAGTAATGAATACTTAAGCAGAATATCTCATAACCAAAATGTTTGGCGTTTTTACAAGTACATGCTTATTTATGAATTTAGTTGTTAAGAATTTATAATTTTACAAGTAGATGTTTTTGAAAAGTAACAATATGTAAAGACTTCATTCATCCTTCCTTTTTGACCTGCCAAAAAAACAAACTCAAACTTGAGAATTGTTTAAAAAGGTTCTACTCATATGAGCGTACGTAAATACATACATATATGTATGTATGTATTTGAGTGTACTATAATGATTACAAGAGGAAATCCACTTCAAACTGAAAATCATTTACAACAATAGGCATCCCAGTTTGAAACAACTGCAAACAACTAAAACATAACAAACCCAAAAGTAACAGAGGCAACAAAATTTACTTTACTACACCTACAAAAAACCTCACTCATAAACATACACTAAACATATACACTGATACACAATGATGATAATAATGATGAGTATGATGAACATGTATGTTGAATCTACACATGAGAGTCTGTATGATTCGAAATGTCTAAAGAGGAAAATATGAAGGATCGAATGTACAACAACTGAAGCAACTAAACAAACATACGCTAAGGACTAACTTGATACAAACACATTCATTGACTAACATATGCACACATTAACAACCACATCAAAATTTAATTAAAATTCCATCAACGTATAACATCACATACACGTACACATACATCTTTATGAAGAACAAAACATACGTACGTTCATACAAGAATACTCATTCGTACATCATATGAAACTACAAATTTTATACATTTCGCAGCACACATACATATGTATGCTCATACACTCACGGAAAATAACAGCAGGATTATGGTACATCATAACGGAAAATCATAATATAATACGAGATGATAAAGATGAGCAACAACAAAAGAAACTTTTTCATCAGTAGCATCAGCGACAGCAACAGCTTCACCATTTTACATTGCAACATCATTTGTTTGCTTGGTCGCATCACAACATCACAACGTACACGTGTCGTTTACATTTCTTGTAAACATTCCCCAATTTTTGTTCTTTCTTTTAATTTGTGTGTCTATAAACAACAACAAAAAGTACACCTACAGCAGCGACTGACGGAAATTTAAAAATGGAAAAAATATTGCAAATTAAGCTTTAATATTTATTAATGTTGATGATAATATGGACTGTGGATGTAAACACCTTTTCAATGTTTAAAATTACGTGATTGAAAGGTAAGGCAGTATACTGTAAAATTTATATTTGCAGTAATTTGATTAGATTTCGAATATTGGTCGAAGTATTGGTTGTTAGTTCCCTTCATCAGGACAATTTAGTTGACTATATAATAATAATATTAATAATCAGATTAGAATTTATACAAACTCATTATAGAAAACCAGTGCCTTTTGTTATCGTAAACATTTTTATACGTGTGAGATTTTACTTTTACTTAGAGACAAGGATTAAACAGTTTAAAACCTTTACGAAGGCTTTGTTTATATGGGTGGTTGTGAGCTGATATTGGCCATTTAAGTACATGCTTCATAATATCAGTGTGAGTATACATCAAATGATTATGTTTGAGCTTTTCATCTAATTAACATCAACGACAGCAACAACAAAGGATAACAAAATAAACGCCTTTATTTGTTAATTAATTGTTGTTATTCTTGTGGTGCTTTTCACTCCTGTTTTAATATTTTTAATAATAGAAAACAATATCAGTTTTTATAATTTTCAAATGACTTCTACGAGTTTAGTCAGGTTTGTTTGTTGTTATTGTTGAATCCTAATGCGAATACTCTTATTTATACCATCTGTTGATGGCTTCTCATATTAAATCATTTTTCATTTAGTTCGATATAGAGACTTTAATGTTGTTCTCATCTGTGAATTATATTCCCCTTTTTCCACAAAAAATATGTATTTGTTTATAGTCAAACACAAAACCCACACAAAAAATCTGTTAAAAAATAAGCCATCATCTTTACAAAGTATTGTGTTGCCCAATAATTTTTTATTTCTATATATTTCTAGTTACTTTTGGACAAACTTACATAAATTGGATACAAGAAAAAAAGTGACAAAAGGAAAGAAAAGTTAGAAAACCCTAAACGATTTTCAACTTGTTTTTGATTAGGGTCAAATCCAACACACACAGAGACAGAAAGTTATAAAAGGACTAGACAAAAAATGGAAAAATATACAATATATATGTACATATATGGGCTTTTTGTATGTATGTGAGTTTAAAAGTAAGGAAACAAATGTGACTTCAAATATCTGAACTGAGAGAAATTCTTAAAAATAAATATGATAAACCATTATAAAACAAATTTTCTGCAACTCTAAAATATTTGAGCTTAATGTCTTATTTTTACTCCTATAATCATAATTAAATTGTGCTTCGGATGTCATCTTTAAAATTTTCGAGTCACGAAAATATAAAATTTTGTGTCACTAAAATATACAACAGTTTTATGTAGCATATATTGACAAGTTAAATAATTCTAAAGTTGGCGAAAGATTTTAAAATCAAAATTTTCAAAAATAATGTGCTAAATAAATTGCTTTCGAAAAAAAATTATTTTATATATTTTTTCAATAGTAGTAATTTAAATTTAAGAAACGTTGAGTTTTTAGAATGATAACAATCAAGTATTTTTTAAAAAGTGTATATGTATGTATTTTTACATTCTGAAAAAAATTCGTTCAGTGTATAAAAACCCAAAAAGGACTGTATTTTTCAAATGTTCTCTTTAACAACTTGACCGTTAAGCTGTGGTAATACTTTTGAGTTTTTTTTTTTTTTTTTTGTTATAACTGTTTCTGCTGTTTGTTGTTGCTATAGTAATTGTTGATTTATGCTGTTGTCATAAAGATTCGTAGACAGCTCTTATGTATGTATTAGTGTTTTTTTTTCTACTTTTTCTATAATCGTTTTTTTTTTTATATTTTTTATCATATCCAAGGTGTTCTCGATGTGCCTTCATACATAAATATTTATGTATGTAGCTATGGATGTGTACTAAATACCCTGTAGTACGACGAACTAGTTCGACAACGGCGATATTAACAGTCAAGCTAGTGAATCTTCAACCCACTAGCAACGTTAATTACTGGTGAATTTAACATGGGGATGTCATTGCATGTGGCCGTTTGACACCTTATTCATTACACGTTTAGATTAATTTCATTAGTTCAAATGCTCAAACAAAAAAATAAAAATAAAAAAAAATAATTCTGAAACTGGGGTCGATCTGGGTGTCTATCGTTTTGTAATCACTCTTCAGTAGGAAAAGTGCCAATTTGCACCTTTATTACCGCACTGTCAACTATCTAGTTACCTGTGGCAAATAAAGTGATTGATATTTTACCTAAACGTAAACTACATTTTACCATTGTACACAGAAAAAAATTAAAAAAAGTTTCAATTATCAAAATAATTGAATTAAGCAAGTTTTACATCTATAATCAAAATGATGATATTAATTACCAAATTTGTAAAAGAAATTTTATTAATTTATGAATCAACTGAATTGAAACTGTTCGGTAGGCAATTTTTGAATAGCAATTAAGAAGGTGATTAAAACAATCAAATTATTAATCGATTACACACAACGTTAAACGAATACTCGACCTTTAAGAATGCGTTTAGCATTTACAAAAAAATATTACCATTTTTGTGACAATTGAACATATAAAGGGTTGTCTAAAATTTTATTGACTCCTTCAGAATTATAAATATTCCTAGTACAAAAGTTTAAAATAAAATATTAAAAATAAAACCTAAATAGAAATGTAGGACAAAAAAATTTTTCCAATCGATTCAAAATTAATTGAATTAATTAAAAATTTAATCAAAATTGTACACTTAGGCTTCAAACAATGATATAATAATGACAAATAAAAATTAAAGAAAGAGAAAATTATGTTAATTGAAAATAAACTACCGATAATTTTTTCTGTTTTATCAATAGTTTATATTTGATTAATTTTCGCATCAAATTTATTAAAATAAATAACAAATAAATAAAATGTGCACATGGCACATTTCTGATGAAATGTAATGCTGAAAGTGTGCGTTTGCATTAAAAGACGCAGAAAATACAAAATGTTACAAAAAAGAGAATTACGACTACAAAGTTCGACCCCTGTCTGAGAATTCATTTTTTTCTTAATATTTTTTAATTTTTGTTGGAGAATTTGAAGTAGTGATATTAATGTTTTGCATAAGGTGCCAATAGGCCACTCGCAATGACATCCCCGTGTTTCATTCAACAGTAAATAACATTGCTAGTGTGTTGAAAATTCACTAGTGGTGGTTTTAAGTGGCAGATACTCTCACCAATGAGCTATCCATCTCTTGTGTATATAAAGCTCTAATTGTTGTTATAAGTAAAATGCAACATTAATAACAATTTTTGCTTCATTTAATGCAAACGAACACTTTCCGCATTACATTTTGTCAGAAAAGATGTGGCTATTGAAGTGAAATTTTTAAAACATTTAATTTTTCAATTGATTACAATGGTGAAATATAACTAGAAGAAACTAGTTAGTTGGATATGCGATAATATTAACTAGTGAAAGGTGCCAATTGACACTTTTCATACAGTAGGGTACATGTATGGTACTCTGTATGTATAGTATATATTTGATACAACTTTTTTGTTTCTAATACTCCTTTTTTATTCGCATCTCAATTTTTTTTTGCATTTATAGAATATGTGTGAGTGTATCTAGCTAACGACTAAAACTCACTACTGTTGCTTTTGACGTGACTTGTCAAAAACATATTAAAAGTCCACTTTGTAGTTTTGTGTTTGTTGATTAGAACAAATGAATTTTCCCTCAAATGTCTGTATATTTGAGTTTATTAACCCTAACAATTTTTGTTAAATAAGTGTGATCCGGACAATTTTTATTTTCGATTTTGTTTTTTACAACATTAATATAATTTTTGATTCATTTTCTTTAATGCCCTTTTCCTTAAAATAATTTACTCTATCTATTATGTATTAACCTTAAGTTAAAAAAATAAATATATATACACTCATATTTATAAATAAAATAATTCTTAATTAATTTTTCCGAAAGTACATTGCAAACTGTATACACCAAACGAGGGTTAAATAAATGTAATATTTAAGTTTAAGGAAGTTGTACAATAATAATATTAAAATAAAAAAAGATAAAAGTTTTTCTGACTTACATTCTTAAATATACATATAAAAACTCACAAAGATTTCAACAATTTGTTGGAAACAAATAATAATCGAAAGATAAGAAGAAATATATTTTTTTAATCTATGTTCTTAAGTTTTTTGGGTAATTTTTATGGGATTACTTACTTACTTATATGATTGCATTATTTTATATATCCATGCAAGATTGATTTAGATCGTTTATTTATTTTTTTTTATGAAATCGTTTGTCAAATACCAGATTATAATTTTGAAATGGATTAATTTCATTTTCAATAAATTTAAAATTTTGTAAAAATAAATTTAAGATTAAATATTTCACATAAATATATACATATTATGTAAATAGTTTTTATTTTATTGGAATCATATCATATAACAAAATCTTTTGATTTTTTAGTGAAAAAAATTAATGGTACATTCAAAATCTTTTATGCAAAAACTAGCATACCCTGGGTGCTTCGCTACCCTAACTTAAATAAAATACATACACAATTATATTTACTTTTATGGAAAATTAAATTTTTTTAATGTTTTAGTTTTATACGTACAATATTCGCATTCAGTAAGAAGCTTGTATTTTTAGTTTCATTCATTTAGCTTCCACATTATAGAAAATTTCGAAAGTAAAATTTGAAGAAAACTACTATAAAATACCTCTAATAGATTATCATTTAATCAAACATTTTGTGTTTCTATGTTCAATATTATTTACAATTCAAAAAATATAATTTGATTAATGAAAAAGCACCAAAAGTCCATTTCAGTAGATTCTCATTCACTAAGGTAACATTTTAAATTTTATTTTCAATATCTATGCTCCATATCGTAAAAAAATTAAAAAGAACCATCGGAAAAACGAAAAGTACCAAAAATCCCTCTCAATAAATTCTTATTTAATAACTGTGTGTGTTCCGGTTAACCATTATAAAAAGGTACCATTTGAAGAATAGAAAAGTACCAAATAGTCCCCACTTATATATAAATAATATTATTCAGCCAAGACCATGTATGTTAAAATTAATGTTTCTAGGTTGAATATTTTAGAAAATTAAAAAAGTACAATTCATGAGATAAAAAGTACTAAAAAGTTGTCTCTTAAAGAATCTTATTCAATGAGGACCGTGTATGTTTAATAATAATGTGTTTTGAGTTCATATTAAAGAACATACAAAGAGTATCATTTGAAGGAAAAAAAAGTACCAAAAATGGAATAAATTTTACCTAAGGGGGGAGTACTAATAAAAAGAGTACAATTTTTCCCCTTTTTGCTTAGAAATATAAGTTTACAAAATGTTCAGTATTTAAATCTATATATCACAGATAAAACTCATTACTTGAATTTGGACCTATATAGGCCTTAGTACTCGAATTCCAAAATAATAATAATAATATACCAACATCTCTTTTTATGTGAGTAAATAAAGTACTTTTTCATATTTTATAAAAATTGGCCCAGTGAGTTTGAAAAAAATTAAATTTCTCGTATTTTCTTTTTTCTCCAGTGAAATAGCAAACATTTTATTACAATAAATATTAAGGAGTTAGTCTGCAATTTAATAGGAATAATTCAATAAACAAAATACCATAAATACAGTTTTCTCCCTTTTACACCCAAAAAGGACTGAATTTTAAAAAAGTACGAAACAGGTGTCTTATAATTTTGAGAGATGAATCCAAAATATTTAGAAAAATTTGATTATGTTAATTAGTTCAAAAGTTATAAAGGACCAAAAAAGGTACCAAAATAACCTTTGTTACACATTTTTACCCCTTAAAAGTACGAATTTCAAAAAAGTACCATACACCCATCTGCTCATTATACCCTACACCACTATAGTGGGGAGGGTATTATACGTTTGTGCTGATGTTTGTAACATACAAAAATATTGGTCCAATACCCACCTTAAAGTATACCGATCGATTCAGAATCATTTTTTGAATCGATTAAGATATGTCCGTCCGTCCATCCGTCCGTCTGTCCGGCTGGCTGGCTGGCTGTCCATGTAAACCTTGTGCGCCGCAATTTTCAAGATAATTTGATGAAATTTGGACCAAGCATGTTTTTTGGTACAAGGACGAAGCCTATTGAAAATGGTTGAAATCGGTCCATTATTTTACCTAGCCCCCATACAACCGTACCTCCCGATTTGTACTTTTTATGCCATAATTACGTCAAATATTCTGCTATCTCTCTAAAAATTGGCACAAATAAGTTTTATATAAGTATAAATGACACTGCAGATTTTCGTAAGGATCGGCTTATATTTGACCCTAGCCCCCATACAAACCCCCCTTCAAAAAAAGACTTAAACGTCTAAAATTGACTTGTAACCATTTGAAACTCAACAAAACTAACTGTTATTTAGAAATATATCCTTTTCCCAAATTTACGGAGGATCGGCCCATATTTGACCTATATAAAGCCTTTTTAGAAATTTTAGTTTTTTATCAATAAATGGCTTAAATATTTTGGAATTATGGTAATATTCAATATAAAAGTTTCTTTACAAAAAATAAAAAATTTATAATAAGTAAAAATTTTAAAAATATACTCATGGTGTAGGGTATTATATGGTCGGCCATGCCCGACTATACTTTCCCTCTTGTTTTAAGAGTAGATACAGGTAAATTTAAAACTTTTCTTGTATCTCTAATATTGTGTATAATAATTAGGAAAACCAGTTTTACCCGTTTTTCCCCCTTTTTACCCGTAAATGTGCAAATTTCCAAAAATCCCTCCTTAGTGGATCTACATAACCAAAAACACATCTACTGTCGAAATTTCATGATTCTAGGTTCAGCCGTTTGGGCTGTGCAATGATGAATCAGTCAGTCAGTAACGCTACTCTTTTATATATAGATAATTTTTTTGACCGCTGGGCGTAGAAGTAATTTGAAGTGAAAAAAAACAAATTGTTTTAGTTCAATAGCTCATTCTTCAACAACATGCTTCAACAACATGCTTCAACAAAATGTGTTTCTGATTATATATTTTTAAAAACAAAACACTATATGCTTAAAAAAAACTTGAAAAGAAGTGCTGGGGAAAAATTTCGACACCCAAAAATTAACGAATATAAGGCAAAATAACGAAAAAATGTTAGACAGTGAAAAAGGACTTAAAAATTATAATAAACATTAACGAAAGATATCGGTCCGAATTGAAGACATATAATATAAATAGATCTCTATAGGCTCGAAATTTTGATTTGATGCTTCATTTATTTTTTAACAATAAATATTATATATGAACGCCAATCAAATAAAAAACTACTAAAGAACTACAAAAAAATTGAAATTACTCTTAATTTCCATAAAAAATTGATATCTATATAAAAAGTTTTAGTTGTTGAACAACCGAATCCCAACTTCAATAATTTTCCCAAAAAAAAAGGAATTAATTTCCCTTTCTTAATAATTTCACACATTGAGGATGTTGCTTTTGTTGAAATGTGTTGTCGATGATGATCCAGCAAAAACTTATATTGAAAAGTATGTACTTACATAAAATATTATTTGTAAGTCGTTAAAATTAAATAAAAAATTCATAAACCCAAGTATTTTTTTAGTAAAATAGAACCTATCGCAAAATTCTTAACACCAAGTTCAATTATACTATACTATTTACGAAAGACACTAATAGATAAAAACTAATATTTGCAATATTTCCAAACAACAATTTTACTAAAACAATAACACAATTTTTTAGTATTTGTATTGAAATTCAAGGAAATAATATTATTTAGAACAGTAACTGTTAAATTATTTATTGCATTTAAACAACAATAATAAACAAAATTTCTTATTGAATTAAAAATTTGTTAAAAATATATATAAAATAAAAAATATATCTAAACTAACGTAAGTTTTCAGGAGAGCAAAAAAAGTGTTTAATTCGCTAGTTCGTGAAGTATTTTGAGTTTTTTTTATTCTACAATATATTTTTACGACTATTTTCGAAATAGTTATATAAAAAGAATTTAAAATTTTGCAATATTTGCAAAAATTGACCCTCCTCGGCATAGAACATTCACAAAATTACTTAAACGTACATAACTGAAATTCGGCATAAACATGTATTATAAAAACCTTAATCTGTTAATAATCTTTTATAAGGATCGGAACATAATTAACCCTACCATCATATAAGGTCCCTTTCAGAAAATGACTTTAACGCACATAACTATATAAAAAAACGCATTTTTTCAATGTGAAAAAATATAAATAATCTTTGTGATGGAAATTAGTTTTATAAAAATAGTATTATGCAAGTTTATCAATATCGTACAAAAGTACTACAATTCGCCTTAAGTCTTTTAATTTTTAAATTTTTCTGTCTTTCTTTTAAACCTAATATACACTTACATCCTTCACATGTGCAAATGTATTAAGATTATACAGCAAAAAATAAGATTGATTTTCATCACACGTTGGTATCATCAACAGCACGTAGTGATTATTTTCGGTAAAGCTCTAATTGTACAAAGCAAATCAGTAGCTCAAAGTTAACAACAACAAAAAAAGAAAAAATAAAAGTAAAAGGAAAATAACTAGAAATAAAATATACATAAACGACGAGAAGGAGAATAAAATCCAAATAGACTTTATATTTTATCATGGGTTTGTTGTAGCTGGTGCAATTTTTATACTAGACGACCTTTCGTGGTGCCGAATAAAAGTGTGAAACCGTTAGTGAACTTCCTAATGAAATTTTACAATTTTCTTGTAATCAACCCATATTTTATATATGTGACTGATTATAAAGGGGAGGTAAATGTCGTCTTATTAGTAAATATTTATGTTATTTTTAGACTTAACGGAATAACAAAAAACATCTTTAAATATTATAATTATGATTATTATTTCAACGTCTTAAAGAAGAAACTTGTCGTCTAAATAAAACAAATACCTATAAATGAGAAATAAAGAAAACTGTTCTTTTTAATTCATGACTAATCTACAAGAAAGTCTTATGTATGCTAAATGAATACAAATGATAAATTTATTTAATACATTATTACAGCCTCTCCTCACCACCCTTAACATGCAAACAATTGTCTGTAGAAACAATGTTGTTTATTATAGCGGAATTGTTTTACATCACAGACAGTTTTTGCGGTAATTTAAGAAAATATACTTACATACATATATATCCCAGCAGTTCGACGGGATATTCCTGAACTGACCACTTAACCTACCACTTGTGGTGACCCCTAGCCACCTGACTACCTAGGTGACCAACATGTGCCTTTCCTACGAGGAAGTCAATCGTCACAAAAAGACAATCAAAAGACGGTCAAAAATATTCAAAGGATCGTAATCTCCAAATGGGTTCTTGGAAATCAGTCACAATACAAGCTATTTAACTGGCGCTACTTTTCTTGCTATAAAACTAGGACATGGACGTGTTCTAGGATAGTGGCGATTTACTTTTATTCTTGATGAATGGACCAAAACATGCGAATTGGAGCCAACAGGTGGTAAGATATTAATGGAAATAAAGGTTAAAAATTTCAAGTGTCTACTCTTTAGAATACTATGGGACAATAATGTGACGATTGACTGATTAAATTTGTTCAAAATTTGTTTGAAATTTTATGGATTGGTATTTTCTGGATTAAATACACAATTTCTCAAACCATGTTAAATAGAATAATAGGAGGAATTCTTAAGAAGTTTATTGAGGACGTTAAGATTGAGGGAAAATAAAATCTATAAGAAAAATATTTCATTACTAAATATTTTCTATTAATAAAGCTGGCTAATCACCATCATATTTAAAAAAACGACATGCCAACAATTTTTAATAAAATTTAAACTATTATAGTGCGTATCTACACGAAATTTAATAAAGCTTTCTGAAAATACGGACGGAAAATGAATCTTTTTTAATACAGAAAGAAGATACAAATAATAACAGAAACAATCATACCACTTTTCATTATATTTTGTTTTAGCAGTATGCCTATAGTGTGTAGGCAGCTTAAATAGGTACGAAAAATAAGTCAGTAGTAGTACAATATACTACTTTCACTTATTCATTCATAAACATTTTATTTTATTTTATTATAATTATAAAATTTTTCCATACAAAATTTGATTTTTAAACCGTTTGTTTGTCAATTTTAGTCCTATTGGATAATAGTGAAGATAGAACATTTTCAACAAGATCAGTCAAGAAATTTCTTAGTAACATTTTGTCAAACTAAGATATTTTATTTATCCATCAAACTTAACTTTATTTATGTTATGTATTTTTCTTCGTACAAATGCAAAAACTTTTTCTTAAGCTTTTTCGTAGCTGTTGTTCATATGATAAAGTTTAAATGTTTTGGTAAATAAAGAATAGCATTTTGTTTATATACATACATATGTATATGTATGTATACTTTAATTAATTGTTAGTAAAAATTTAAATGGATTGGAATTATGAATTCATAATGCACTAAAGTTAGTCCTATTTTATATTAGTTAAAATTCAAATTTTTAACCAAATCAAACAAAATCTCTTTAAATGCCAGTGGGAAAAATTTGACATTTTATGAAAACATACATTTCTTACGACTGTCTTCATTCTCGATTACAAAGGGTACATTCGTGACGAATGACCCAAAACATACGAATTACAATCATCCAGGTGGTTAACTATTAGTAGAAATTACTGCCTTTTTCGTATGCATTGAATCTTTGTCGAACTGCTGGGATATTTTTATTAAAGATTTTTTGTTGCAATAAACAAAGCGTTCATACAGGGGAAAGGAAAAAGCACATTTCATATGTGTACACGGAAAAAAAATATGATTTCCATAAAATAAAATAATTTTCCCTTTTGTTTTGCAAATTTATTTTTTACAGAATAACAAGTTAGAGTGCTGTATTCGGCAATGCCGAAGCTTTAATACCCTCCACCAGCTACTTTTATGTTATTAATCTTCTAATTGATCAAATATTTGTAAAAATAAGTTTTTCATGTCTTTAATAGGAAAATCCTAACATTATAATTTTAGTAATTTGCATGTATGCATGTGTGTGAAGGATTTAACGTTTTTCATAATAAAAATACACATATATAATTTTGTTCAACACAAATTGATAGTGCTCTTTAAATACGGTTTAAGCACTTTTAGGGAAGGACCTAGTATACGAGAAATATAATTTTTGTATACAAGACTAATATTTTTGCCAAATTATGTATCAATCAATTTGGTAATAAGAAATGTGCATTTAAGAGATTTTCGTAAAAAGACTTTGTATGGGATCTATGTCTAATTATGTATACATATAAAGACAAAATTTCAGAATTCTGTATCTATATCGTTACATGGTAACAAATATTGTGAATATAAGTGATTTTCTGGACCAAGTATGAGAGCTATGACCAAATATGGACCGGTCGTAAAACAATTTTATAGTGAATTTATGTATGTAAGAGCAATATTTTTGCTAATTGTATGGATATAAATATTGGTTATGAGTTATGTGCGTTTTTTTGTGATTTCGGAAGGGAACCTTGTATGTGTGCTTTTCTAAAAGGGACCTCGTATGGGAGCTATGGTCAATTTTGGACCGATCGGAAAAACATTTCACAATATTATTTCTCTGTATATGAGCATCACTTGTGCTAAATTTTATATGAATATCTTAATTTAGTAATGAGTTATGTGCGTTTAAGTTATTTTCGGTAAGGGACCTTGTATGGGAGCTATGACCAGTTATGGACCGATGGAAAAAAATTCTTAGTAATTTTTTGTGTATATGAGCAATACTTGTACGAAATTTTATATGGATATCTTAATTTAGTAATGAGTTATACGCGTTTAAGTGTTTTGGACTGGACGGAAAAAAATTCATAGTAATATTTTGTCATGTGAGAACAATGCATGTAAAAAATTTCATATGGATATCTTAATTTAGTAATGAAATATGTGCGTTTAAGCGATTTTCGGGAGGGGACCTTGTATGGGAGCTATGACCAATTGTGTTGAATGCTGTCAAGCAACTAAATAAAATATTTGTATTTTTGATGCTCTTGTTTAGAGGTTCGTATGCGATCGTGTTGTGTACATGTAATTTGCCGAAAATCTTCGTTGTCAGAACAATACTAGCGCCGACGTCTGCACCATACTATAGTTACAAAGCATAAATGCTGTTTGCGCGTAAAAGTTCGAACTGATCACACTGATCACTCGTAGATTTCTAGATATTTTTGCTATCATTTGGATGTTTTTGTCTAATTCCACGATCGGCAACTCCTATACACAGTGTTTTTTGGCCGTTACTAAATTTACACAGATTTACTCACACGCATAGAAAACACAATTCAGTCTCATTTGAGCTGTCATAGAAGAAGGTTGTGTCGTCGCTCGTTTCTTGCTTTTGCAATGAAAATGAACGAAAGAATATTAATGAAGCGATGGATAATACTAATTATTGTTGTGCTTTTTTAGTATCTACACTACATATTTAGTAGTTTTTTAGAATTATTAACATTTTAAAATGTTTTTTCTTTCAACATAATTTGCAAATTTATAATAATTAACCAAAATTTAATGTACTTTTGTTTAATTTTTACCTTTAATTTGTATATTTAATTACAAATATAGTTAAAAAGCTCAAATTTGTGTTTTTATATACATATATTTTAATATTTTAAAATAAATATGTGCAAAACAGGGCAAAAAAATATTTACGACTTTAAACTAAAAAAATATTAGTTTTCTGTTACATTAATATTATTTCTTAATATCAGTTTCCATACATGCATTTTTGTGGAGATGAGAGTATATTATACAGACGTCGGCGCTAGTATTGTTCTGACAACGAAGATTTTCGGCAAAATTACATGTACACAACACGATCGCATACGAACCTCTAAACAAGAGCATCAAAAATACAAATATTTTATTTAGTTGCTTGACAGCATTCAACAAAGCAGGTTGATGTCGCTTTGTTAAAGAAATTGCAAAACACAACTGGAAAAAACAAAAACAACTCGCAAAAGCAAGAGCATAATTAATTTACAAAAACAACGTACACTGTAAATAATTTTCTAGAATGCATAACAATGAAAGTAAATAAGTTTATCTTGTTTCATACTTTTTTTGCAGAAGAAACTTCTAGATGACTCTTGGAAGTAAGGTATTGCCAAAGACTCTTCTAGATGTGACTAGGAAGTCACTTCTTGAAGTGACTACCTAGTATCCTCTAGAAGTTTTTCTATCTTATCTTCTAGAAGATGAATTTTCTCTTCTTCTAGAAGAAGAGTATTATCTTCTTCTTGAAGATGAGTATTCTCTTCTTCTAGAAGATGAGTATTCTCTTCTTCTTGAAGATGAGTATTCTCTTCTTCTAGAAGATGAGTATTCTCGTCTTCTAGAAGATGAGTTTTCTCTTCTTCTAGAAGATGAGTTTTCTCTTCTTCTGCTTATATACTCACCACAATAAAATCTATAAAAATAAATCTAAATAAAATGAAATTTTATAGTTTTTATTGAATTAATTGAAATTAAAATAGTAGAAAATATATTTGAATTAAAAATTTAATCTAAAACACAATCTAATCTAAAAAAATAATATATGTACATTAGACCAACTCTCAAAAAATGGAGCTTGAGTTACCCCCCTCATAATATTCGCTGTTATGTAATATGATGTTACCCAAAATATTTTCGGTTAATTATTTTCCATTCGTGAGCTGGACAGTTTTAAAGAAAATATCGTATGGGAACACGATTCTTCATGTTAAATTCAATATTTTATCCAGCTTTAAAAAAATCTTTGTTATGTTTTATAATGGTTCCCAAAATATTTCTAGTCTATCGATGGCCGTTCGTGAGCTGAACCGGTTACAAAAAGTCCCTTTTTAGTTATTTTGTTTTAAATTATACAGCATTTCTTAAACAATATATAAGCCAAGTCTAGTGGTGCGCAAAATTTGCAAAATTGTCCATATATTTCATTTTTCTTAGTAAAAACCTAACAATTTTAAATATTTTGGAATATGACAATTATAAGCATAACCGTCTGCTTATGATTAATACATCATTGGATGCGACTTTAAAATACCTTTTAAACGATACCACGTATTGGATATTTTGTTTCAAAACAAACAAAAATTAAAAAAAAATAATTCCAAAATACCTTTTTTAATTTGGTCCAGCGGTCACTTAAAATATTTTGAGAATCATCATAAAACAAAGCAAAGTAAATTTTGGGAGGGGTAACAAAAACACGTTTTTGCTTTCCATACAGAGTGTGTCGGTCTAATGTACATATGTATCAAAAATTTAGAATTATTACCTTATAATAATAATTTAATTTTTAGGGAATCTGTATTAATATTCCAACTGCTGACTGGTATACTTCCAAAAATTGTAAAACGTTGGACTCTAAAATATTTTTGTAGTTTTTCATCAATTTTATGATTAATCCATCAAATTGTAAGAGTTATATTATGGAACGCATTAATCCTTCAACTAAATAAACCAAAATAATCTTATAATTAATATTGAATATACATACTTTTGTATTTATTAAAATTACCAGTTATACTTTAGGAAGCAATAAAAATAGGATTCTCTCATGTCCAATACATTTACCACCAAATTTTAAACGGTCAGATCCATTTTTTACATTTTCTGCAAATAATCGACATTTTTAATGGAACCACGTGATGAAATAAGACATATATATAACTTACCAGATCCCTTTTTATATTTTAATTCGGTTAGAAGTATTTTAATAGGGGAACAATATTAGCTACTGCTTTCTAAAAAATAAAATAATTAAAAATTAATAAATTTATTTATTAATGTTCTGAATCAATAAAAACATTACCTTTCATGAACATTTTTCAATAACATGGAATTAAACCGTCTATAAAGATCTGAAATTACTAAGTCATGGATTATTTTATAAATTATTTACAGTCACTAACGATAGAAACACCTTAACGACTCTAAACGGGATATTGCTTTTGACACTAATATTGCAATACTGTTTTTTGTTTGCTTTCTTCTAATACTTAGGTTCAATATCTTGGGAACGGCATGCTAAATATTAAAAATATTGGTATCATATGATAGGTCATAGAAAGACCTGGTGTTAATAACTAAAAAAGTACCTATAATTAGAATAATTAAATCCAAAGCTATATGAAAATTAATAAAATTGTATGTATTT
>NC_060950.1:1017259-1029759 GCF_022045245.1 Lucilia cuprina | reverse complement strand
AAATTACAAGCTACAATTGCATATTACTTTTAAGAGTCTATGCATATGTACAATATTATTGAATTTTTTTACACATGTGTATATTTAAAAATGTATGGCTTGTAAATTGTGGGCTAACAATTGTTTGTAACATGTTGTTGAATTCGAATAATATTGTTTTTTATTTTCTAAATATACCCTGTAGGAAATGGAACTTGTACAAAACTAGTATTATACTAGCACCATAATCACTAGGTCCCAACTGTAAACTTTTCTATACCATCTTAATGCTCAAATTTACATTGAATGCGTTTGAAAAATTACTAGTACCATTAGTTCTAGAAATATACCAGTACTCTTAAACACAATTAGGTCCTTTAGAACATTGGCGGCCAAACATGACCTTGCGGGCAATGTGTTATTCTCACTTATACACACGCAATACAAATATTCTCAGCAACAAAACAAACTATACACAAAACAAAAACAATTTAATTTAGTTGCTCTCTTTATGAAATGATACACAGAGAATATTTTCAAAAGCCATTACAAATTAATGTATGAATACTTTTTTATAGAAAGATCTACTAGACATACATATGTATAGTTATTTTTTTTATTTGTTTAAGCAATTAATCGCTTTAATTGTAACGATTAAACGATCGACTGCTAATTATTTGAGTACCTATTAGATACATTTAATACATACACAAACTATATACATATATCAATACCTACATATGTACTTACATACATCAACACATTTTTACATAAAAATGTGCATCAATACATACTTTCATCAACATCCTTCCTTCCGTTATTCATTTATAATACTAATAATATAAATAACACAAATATGTACAAACATAAAATTTTTTCAGTGCAAAGCAAACATATTTTCAACATATACGTTCTAAACATTTTTTTTCTGTCCACCGCGGCTTACTAGAACTAATATTCACAAAAAGCCCAATATTCAGTGGTTTTGCTCCTTTGTAATCCTCCTTTGTGGTTTCAGTTAGAATTTACTACACAACCAGTGTTTATCTGTTTTTTCCTTATTCCGTTATCGCCATTTTGTTTCAAACATATATACGATTAAACAAATATTAAACTTATTACAATTTTCTAGTGAAATTAAGACAATTATCGCTTCATTTCCTGCAGGGTAATTTATGTTGTATAATAATACTTGTCTCTTTCCACGTACCTGTGTATGTATTACAAATGTATTTATGAAAAACAATTTTATTTTTTCCCTGCCCATTTCTTTTGTTCGGTCGTATGATCAATATTTTATTTAACATCATTAATTTAATATTGCTCATACGCAGTTATAGGTATTTTATTTGAATGATATACATACTTTAATAATTTCTTTTTTACAAATATGTAAATCTTTTTGTTTTTATATGTAACTTTATTTATTAACAGTAAATATGTACTTATAACAAAACTATAATTCCTAAAGAAAATCAGTTAGCAAATAACCCCTTGTAAATAATTATTACAAATCTACTACTATGTAACCCAATCTTATTATTCTGTATCAAATTTCTTGACTTATCTTTTCATTATTCTTCCATGTATTAAATTTATTCGTGTAAACTAGAAACATGCTGTTGCTCGCTTTGCAGTGATTATGCTTTATCGAGAACAGAATTTCATTTCAATATGGATGAATAATATTTAGTTTCATCATTATCTTATCCTTTGTTTCATTTGCTGGTTTTTACGTTGGCAGTGATAGTTTTACTCTTATTTTGTTGGTTTTTTATAGCCACCATCACAAATGATGGAGGTATATTGTTTTTGTCATTCCGTTTGTCACACATCAAAATATTCGTTTAAGACCTATTCTGGGAAAATACGATAGAGACCAAATGGGAACAGCTAGAGAGCTTAAGTTTTTTGCTTATGCAGGCACAGAAGTTTTTGGTTATTAAGGTTGTTTGGTATTAAAAATAGACAATATTGGTCCACGGTTTCGCATATAAGGTGCCTTTCTGAAAATGACTTTGACACCCATAACTATCTTAAAGAATCGTCTATAGCGATGAAGTTCAGCATAAACGTGTTTTACAAGAACCTTAATCTGTTTGTAAAATTGTATAATGATCGATACATAATTGGCCCTACGCCCTATATAAGGTCCCCATAAGAAAATGACTTTAACGCACATAACTTAGTTTAGTATATGTAATTCGGTTCAAAATTGATCCTTTTCCCTTTTGTTAATTACTTTAACACTCATAATAGCAGTATAGTGATAAACTTTGTCATAAACAGGGTTTATAGCAACAAAAATTTCCCTGATGTCTATAATTATTTGGAATAGTAAAATTTAGCATATATCAAATAAATAAGATTTACTTTTATTCTACAGCATAAATTCTGATGGTGGGTACAGAAGATTCGGCATGGCCGAATATAACACTTTAACTTGTTTTTTTTTTACTTGTTGTCTGCTTCGTAATCGTTTCACTTTATCCTCTCTGACTGCTTCGATTCTGTCCATTTAAACAGCAGTGACAATAAAAAAAATCTTGTATATTTTTATTTTCTGTCAATTGAAGTTCTGATTTTTCCAATTTGATAAACAACAATTCAACTGTGATACTTTCACAAATAATTCACAAAATCACAATAACTACAACAGTAACAGCAAAACACTAAATATGAACATAAAAAATAGAAAACAACAACGTGAAATAAAAAATACAATTGTCACACTGCACCGTGGATTAGAAGCAAGTTATTTTACAATTTTTTTTTAATATTAAATTTAAACCTCAAATAACAACACAAATACTGAATAATATTTAACAATCAAACATAAGGCAACAGCCGTAATAAGCACTTTTGTATAAAGCCAGAAGCGATTATAAATAACTGGTCATTTAAAAAATATTTAGGAACTGCTCCACTGTAAACTATGTACATAGCATTTTTTATCAAAATCCAACCGCACAATGTCATGTTTGTTTTTCACATAAACATGCTTTCAAATATGTATGTACGTAAATGCATATGTGTGTTTCAGTGCTAATGTACCCTTGTTTATTTATTTATATTTGTGTTTATTTGGCTGAAATGAAGAAAACGAAAAGAGATGAAAACCAACAAGTAAAAAGATTTACATTTCATTCTTTTTTGTAATTTTTGTTTCCTTTAGTTCATTCTCGGGTTACCATGGGATTTGCCAAATGATTGTATTATTTATGGTTGAATGTATCAATGGATACTTTTTGCATGATTGATTTTGATTTTTGGCAATTACATAAATATTATATACACAAAAACACACAGATATAATCACAACAATAACAATTGTGTATATGTCTAGAAATTTAAGAATTTTTGAAGAGTCGGTTAATTAAGAATTGCAGTTGTCAACAAAAATTAACTATTCCATGTTAAGTTTCGAAAAGTTCTCCAAAAACGCGCTATTTTTTCAAAAAACATATTAATGATATTAGTTCCTAATAGTTCCTAAAGCATATAACAAAAATTCAGATAAAATAAACTGTATTTTTTTCTTTTCTTAAACCAAAGTAATATTAAACATACGACTTTCTAATATTCTGTAGTATATATTTAATATTTAGTCGTTATGTTCTGTGAAATACGCATTTTCCGCATCTTTTATACATATATTTTTTAGATTACATTTTGTTTCACTCAAATTGAACATAACTATATTAAGTCAACAGCTTCTAAGACATTATTTCTTAGTTTTGCACGTTTTGTACTTCTTTTAAGAACAATTGTCATGTCATAATGATGATGTTGATGATTGCGACATTGATGGCGGATATAAAGAAAAATAAAAAACAACTAAAAGACGACAACAAAATGTTGTTCAGAAACCAACCAACCTGACAGTTGACATAATAAAACATCAAATAAATCTCGCTGTACAACATGGTTAAAAATAGTATATGTACATTTAGTGTGGCAAAAATAATCACTATTCTAAGGAAACCTGCCACAACAATAACAATAGCAACATCTCACACATATTAACTACACATTCTTTGTGTTGCATTTCCAAGTATATTTCTTTTTTATGTGTCGTAATGATGCAAAATAATATTGCAGCAATTTATAATATTTTTCAGGCTATTATATGAAGAACTGGTGCGTGTTTAAGTGTTGCAGTGCAAAAATGGAGAAATATTTAATGATGATTCTGTTGAAGCAAACAAAGTGTGAAGTGGAGGAGAAGAACTCAACCAAAAACGTAAAAGTACAAAAAACTTACAGACAGGCAATAAAAAAACACTCATACATACAAAATAGACAAAAACGCACAAAATTTTGTCAACAGATGGAAGAACATTTTCCACAAAAGAATACAATTATATATTGTGTTTTCCTACAAAATTATTCGAAATCGAGTTGTAAATATTTTTGTTGTAACAATCGAATTCAGCCGGTTCTCACAACTATACCAAAATTCTATTGTAATTATTGAAAAATTCAGTTACCATTATATTACTTTTTTATCCGACTTTTTGCATTAAGTAATCCTCAAATGTTAATCGATTATTTAATTATAAATTCATTTTATTTTATTTATTTTTGTATACATCAACTAAATTTACTACCTCTTAATCGGTTGTGAACATCGAAATTAGTTCCTTTAACTGTAATTAAATTTTAAATAATTTTTTTTAAAATAATTTTTTGCAGTGCTCTCAATTTTATACTTTATACAGTTTTTCTGTCACAGTGTCTAATATTTGATGTTAATTTTACAGTTTTTCAATAACGGCGATAAAATTTTAATTAACTTAACTAAATATTAATCAGTGTAAGCGATTTCCAATCTATCTTTGTGTGCAGTTTTGTTATCGCTTAAAATTTTGACAAAAAACCCGATCATGCTTTATTTCATTGCTTGACTGCCATTTTAATTTTTTCGATAGAGTAACAGTAACGATAGCTAAGCGATGCTAACAATATTTAATATAGATCACATTAGAGGGAATAGATCAAAAATTAAAGTCTTTTAATTTATAATCATCACATCTATTATTCCCATAAAATTAATCCTGAATTAATCCTTTTATATGAATTATAAAATATGCAATTTCAAAACACTTCACTTAAAGTATTACCAAGGTTCACTCATTTAACATCTTCAGCTAATTTTTACACAATGCAAAAAAGCTGCACAAAAAATGTTTATTCGCAAACACTTACCATCAAACATGTTGTGACAACATTAAGTGACATTTGAATAACACATACCAACCCACTCTTACCCATACTCATCAACACACAAGCAAACATTTGCCAACTATTGAAAAGATAAACTCCACGCCAACGTTTGACAATTTCAGGTTAAAAGAAACATAAGTGATGTAGCCAAATAAGAAAACGTAGACCCTCGTTTAAATTTCATACTTGAAGAGCCTGCCTAAATTAAAAGAAAAAATTAAATAACAACAATAAAAAAGTTCAACACAAACAGACAACAACAATGCACTTGAAGCAAACAAAACAACAGCACTTAAGCAAAGCACTCTGTAGCGGTACGAGCGTAAACAATACTCATCTAATACACTCCTTAACATTAAATATTTATATGTGTGTAAGTAGAGAGAGTGATAAACATAACGTACAAGTAGTGGGTTCATTGTTTCTTTCTTATTTATAAAATAAAATATGAAGCGGGTATGAAGTTTCTGCATACATGGTTTTCATACCGGAGAAGGTATAAGCCAGACCTTAGGTACAAAAAGCACCAGCACCTGTCTTATCTATATTTCAAAAAATGTTGCAACAACCCTTGAATTGTTTATTTGTTGCTGATAAACATACATACATTTAGAGTTGATACTGCTGCACAGTAGGCTGAAATAAAAGTGTATAATCAAACTTGAAAAAAATTACATTTGTGGAAATAAATGTATGTTATAGATAATGACAATGTAAATGATCAGGAAACTGATATAGGCAATTTAAAAAAAAATTAAAACTGTCATGTTGCAAGATTTCTCTACCAAATATTATGAAATTCGGTTTATAATTATTCTATTATCCTATCCCTTTAAAAAATTAATTTAACACTCAGAATAGCAGTGGTAAACATTATCATGAACAAGTTTTATAGCAACAAAAATATCCCTATTTCGAAATCTGATGACTATATTAATTTCAAATAGTAAAATTCAGAATATATATCAAATTAATGACATTTACTTTAATTTTACAGTACAAAATTTGAAAATTCTCTCATTTATATAAATTTGTAAAATCTATATTAATTTAATACATATTACGATTAGACGGAAATTCATACACGTCAAAATCTACTTAATTTAAGAACGTTTTTACTTCAATATATACCTGCAAAGCTTGTTAAAAATCGGACTAAATTTTTCTTAATATTATTACATTCCATGCACTATTAACTTATTTATGAGTGTTGTGATGCTGGGAAATGTACTGTAAGTAGAGACTATTACTTTCGATGATCTTTTTTTATTAACTTATTTATGAGAGTTGTGATGTTGAAGATTTCAGTTACATCCCTAATAACCGCAGTTAAACTTCCACTTGTACATATAGATTGGTAAGTAAGGAAATGTACTATAAGTAGGGGCTTTTGTAAGTAGAGACAAACTTCAAAGGATTATTCGTTATTTTTAAACCACCAGCAAACACAACAAAAAAAATCACACACACAAACCCTGAGTACACAAATTATGAAAACACCCGTTGCATTCCAAGAAAAAAATTGAGACTACTTGGAAGCAGGTTTGTAAGGCAGAGAACAGTTGCTACTGCTTACTTCCACTTGTTATAAAAGATTGCATAACTTTTGCATGATATTCCTGGCTTAGAGGGTTTTTGCTGGGTTGTAAGTATCATCTATTGTGTCCCATTTTTAATACATACTGTATTTTTTATCATTCAAGACTATTCGTTGTTGAAATGATTTAATTGTCATTTCAATTCTTCAGGAGGAGGGATTCATTTGTCTTGCATAGAAATGTGAATTATTTTCCTTCTACTTTGATATTCGTTGTGAATATTACGCATTAATTTATCTACAGTACCAAACTTCTTCGTTAAAACTCAACTTAAATTTCAACTTCACATTTCAATTTTGTCAAGGATAGTGGGGAAAACCCTATTTATGTTGCTCGTTTTCCTTTCTGCTAATTCTTTTATAGTTTTCTGATCAAATTTCATTTTAAATGGTCTCTTAGTCGCTATATTCGGTATTTTATTGTACTTAAGTATATAGCGCTTCACCATTGAGATAGTTTTATGTTGCATACATCATGAATATTTTAATTAGAAATTTGTTGTCACCAAACAGCACCCCCCGGGGGCATGTTACCTTTGCGAGAAATCCGCCTTGATGTTATTGCAAGCCCGGGGTATAAAGAGGCCAATACCTCCAATCTGACCGGGATTGAAAAAATTGTTACATTCTACTGCTTGGCTTAGTCCTTGCATAGATTGCCAGAGGTCAGACCAGAGCACCGCATAATCTTGTACTACTGGTGGCCAGTTGGTTAAGGTTCCTTCGGGATCCACATAGTGGCTGTGGTTTAAACCCAAATTCAAAGTTCGGTGCTGTTGCCGAGAACAACAGACACCCTGCAGTCGAGTGACTGTGGGACTAAGCGTTGGAAATGAGTTGGTATTAATTGTATATGGAACGGAATGAATGTGAGGTTCGGCGGGCTTTACCCCACCCGTCTACCTAATGAATGTGTCGTACATTTTTCTCTTATGAATGTGTCGTATAAATGAGATGTGTGTTGGTTTGAATGATGATGGATGAAAGGTATCATATACCTTTGAAACCATTGAATTTTCCTTCCTTATCCAGATATGTTCAGGGTTTACACAAGTCTACGGCTTATTAATGATCGTACTTCGATCTACCGGTTACATCTCTAGGTGCTGTTGCCGAATCAACAGAGGCCATCCAAAGGTCAAGAGATTAGATAGCTCGAGTACTGCAGCAAAGTATTTGTACATGGACCGGTCAGAACCAATGTACAAAAATTACCACCGGCATTTTTCATTGAAGAACAAAGATGGTAGACCGTAGTCAAGTCTACCCAGTGGTTGAAAAAGACCACCGTGGGATAAGGCCGTCAAGGCAGATGCTCACGTTAAACTCTCGGCATTCCTGTCACCAAACAGCAATACATATATAGAATTGAAATAAATATATCTAAAAACATGTAGGAAAGAATAGCCGAACATGGTGCGGCTAAAAACGTGTATTATTTTTAATAATAAAGTATTTAAGTTTTTCACCTCCGAACTCTGAAATATAAAAATAATTTGTTAAAAAAAATGATTTTCTAAATGAGGGGTTGGAGGCAAAGGTATATATGGTTCTATCCTTACAAATGTTGGTACATGGCTTTTCGTTTACATTAGAGTTATGTATGCTAGTTTTCATCATGAAACTAGTGTTTATAAGTGAATTATTGTTTTCAAGTCATTTTCTGAAGATGAACTAACTAACTAGAACTAAGTTTTATCGATTTTTGTAGATATAATACAATATTTAACATAATTATGAACTCAAAAGCCCTTTCCGGGAGTATGGTTGTATGGGGGCTAGTCTTCGTCGTTGGGCCGATAAACACCAAATTTCATCAAAATATCTTGAAAATTGCAACATGTACCTTGCGCAAAAGATTTACTTGCACAGCCAGCAGGACAGACGGACATGGCTTAATCAACTCAGAAAGTGATTCTAAGTTACAAACATCAGCACAAACGTATCTAAAAAAAGTTCGTATACTCAAAATATTATGGCTACTGAACAACATACTTATTAAAGTTCGGTATATAAAATGTGCTTAAAACCCTTTTATTTACAACAACTTACCTTCTATAAAGTTAATTAAAAATGCCCAATCTCTTTGTATCGTAAATTTATAACCAATGGCACAGTCAGTACACTACATTCTCATAAATCACCTTAACACATAACTTTCCCCAGAACAATTTTTTAATACCATTGTACCATAAATTGTGTTTCACATTTAAAGTTCATTGCTCGCATTTCTTTTTTTATGCTTCAACGGTGTTCTTCCCTAAGTTCCTCTTTTGCCTTCATACTTTATGTACATTATAAATTAGTAAGACAACTAGAAGGCTAAGTAGATGACTGGAGGGCTGGCTAGTACTTCATTCTTTTTAAAACTCTATACTGTGACTCTAACTGTCTTGTCAACGTTGTCTTTGCTGTCAGATTTAAATATTTCGCTTGCACTTCTATCACATTTGCTGTTTTGTAATACAGCTTAAATAAAAAAATAGAAAACTGCAAAACAATAATGCATCTACCAAATTGTTCAAAGTTTAAGTGGAGGGTACCTGTACGCTGTATTTATGAATTGTTTAAACATAGACGCTCTTCTTTTTACTTGTTTATTTAATACTACAATGGAATCTTGTTGCAAGTAATCTCCTGCCTTAATACTGAGGTAGAGATTTCTTGTCGCTTTGCCTCTGTTTGCAAACTCCAAGAGATAAATGTTGCCTCTTAGTTGCCAGGCAAGTGAATAGAAGTAAATGTTCCCTTTGGTGGCCTGAACAGTGTTTTGTTCATAACAAGCACTCTGTAGAAATTTTAATCGCTTATTATGAAGTCTTTTATTTGCTTCATTGGTTTACATTTTTAAGCTTTTTGCTTTGTTAACGCTTTTCTTTTTTTAAGCAGTTTTTTTCAATATAGCGGCCATTATTGTCAACTATGTGTTTATTATAATCCGCTTGTAGGTATTTTAGTATTTATAACATTACGCACATATAATAAATTTATTGAAAATTAGGCTTCTTAAATACATATTTAATCGGTACAATTATATTTGTAAAAAATATTTGTAGGTTATTTCAATTTCTATTTGTTTTCTATTATGTTTTTTTATTTACCATTTATTTTAGTAGAAAATACAAATAAATGTTGGACATACAATTGCTTTAAGACTAATAAAATAAATATTTCCGCAAGTTAAATAACATGAAGTGAATAACATGAAGTGAATAATGCTATTGCTGTCACTACCAATAGATCTTCTAAGATTATTAAGATATTATTATGAATTTTGAATATAAATTGGTTTCATTGAAGTAAATTATAAAATATTATTATTTCATTCATGGTAATTTCAAAAAAAATCGAATAAAAAATTTAGTGTTTCGAACATCATCCAATTCCTATGAAATTTTATCGAGGTTTAAATTTCATATATTTTTTCAACATTTTAATCGGATAGACAATTTATTGAACATATTTTAGTATATAAATATGTTCAATAAAAGTTTAAATTATATAAGTTTTCCACCATATAAAGGTGGAAAACTTATCACACTTGCTATCACACTTGCCTGTGTTTTTCCATATGACATAACCTATAAATATAATCAAAGCTGTATTTTTAATGTGTGAAAATTGTTAAAATTATAAAATAGTTTATTAAAAATTAAAAAATACTTACTTTTTCATGTTCTGTATCCATTTTCTTTAATTTATTTGTTTTTTGAAAAATTTTATCAGACGATATGTACAACATGGAAATTTTGACAGTGCATACATATGTAAAATACATGTCGTCTAATAGCACCTTAATGCGTTAAAGCTTTAAGGCTCAGTTAGTTTGAAAGTTCCGTAACATTTCCGTTCTGTGACGTTCCGTTGACTGTTTATGTGTAGTTAGTTTATACGTAAGAACGTAGCAGCTGTTTTTAAGAATAAGCAAAAAAAAACAACTCTGATTTGTTGTGTCAAAAACCAGAGTTGATTTTCTTTCTTTGTGTCTAAAGCTAGAGTTCATATGTTTACACATGTATATAGATTTGGCGCTTATATTAAAATAAATAAATAAATAAATAAATAAATAAATAAATAAAAATGAATTTTGAAAGTGATAATATCTCGGAGTGTTCAGATATTGATGACATGTTTATTGCATATTTATTGAAAAAATGATATACAAACTTCTTGGCCAATGATTATCAGTAGACACATTTATAACGAATTTTAATAATTAAATTAATATAATTATAAAAAGTAAAAACACGAAACACGATTTTTTAATTTCTTTCTTGGTCTTTCCTTTTTTTCTATGGCATTTAAGTATGTTGAAAGTAATGTCAACTTTGATATTTTCTTTGACATATTTCAGAGTTTTATCTCTCTTACTTTATAGTTTTCGCGTTTTTGTTTTTTATTTTAAACTTCATAGCATTTAGTATAATTTTTTTAATAAATATTTACTAATATAAGAAGTACATTAATTTTAATGTTTTAACGTTGCGGATTGAATTCTATTTTCTACAGGTTCATCCGCAACGCAACTTCAACGTTACGACCAAACTAACGACAACAAAAATATGAACTTTAAACATCGATAAAATCTGGGCCGTAACGAATTTGAAAATTTTAGAGAACTTTAAATTCCGTATTTACAAGAAGAATGTGTACCAAATTAAATCGAAATCGGAGGGGGTCATGTTCAAAATCCTACTTTTTTGTTCGAAATTTTTTGAAATTACCCCTTATTGATTTTGTAAAGGGATATTTTATAGGCATGTTCAAATCATGGATCAATTTTAAATAGTCTTTTGCATTTTTCATATAAAACATCTCGTTGAATTATGTAAAAAATTGCGACCTGTACGTTATACCTGGACAGCCAGCCGCACAGACGGGTAGACATGGCTTAATGGACTTTTAAAAACTTGATATGAATTTAGCCCTTTTGTCAGTGAATTTGCACTTTTTTGACAGTCATTTTGCACTTTTTTCTATGGGAGTTCTGGCAACACTGCTTACAAGTGTGTTTTATTATCTCTGAGTTAGTCTGTGTGAAGAGAATAAATGATTTTGTTTGACAACCTCTTCAGTTTCGCCTATATGATCTACTATATGGTTAAAGGCTCAGTTGGTCTCTACGTTCCGTTCCGTGATGAATCAGCTGATTCGTATTTGGCTTACGAAAACCTGTGTAAAAAATCTTAAATAAAATTAACTTTGAACATTAATTAAATCTAAACTGTAATGAATTTAGAAATTTTGGTGAACTTTAAAATTCGTATTGATACAAAGAGTGTGTGTTACAAGTTTTATCAAATTCGGAAAGGGTAAGGTACAAAACATGTTCGAAATTTTTTTAATGCCCCTAAGAATAAGCATATACATACATATGTATACACATATATATAAAATAACTAATAACACTAGGTAACAACGATTTTGTTTATGATATAAAACCTATATGGTTTTCTTTGTTTAGGACGACTAAGACCAAAAAAAGTATTTAAATAATCTAGGATATCAAATCTAGGATATCAAATCTTTTTTTAAATAGATGTCAGGTTTATTACTCATACTTCAAAGAGCTTTTAGGAAACAATATAAATGTGCCGAATTTCACTGCTATCGATGCTTCTCTTAACCAGTTATGGGCGATAAAGTACTTTATATGGGGGTTAGGGTCAATTATGGACCGATCCTTATAGAATTCTAC
>NC_060950.1:1005444-1017159 GCF_022045245.1 Lucilia cuprina | reverse complement strand
GAATATATATACTTTTATGGGTCTTAGACGAATATTTCAATGTGTTACAAACGGAATGACAAAAACAATATACCCCCCATCTTTTTTGATGGTGGGTATAAAAATGAGTGATCAGTTGTTGAATTGACTTCACCTTATAAGTGCACCCTGACTTCACCCAAGATAAATCAATTATAAGGTAGTATTATCAGGACATAGCAGCTACTATGTTTATTTTTCACCATGGTGTATAATTAATGTCAAACTTTGTTTACATTTTGTAAATGTCAAACTTTGTTTTCTTTTTGTTAATGTCAAACTGGTTTTATTGTGTATATATATAAAATTTGTGATTAAAGTGAAATTGTGTGATAAGGACAAATTTTTGTGTGTTAATCTTTAAAAGTTTAAGTATAAAAAAAATATATACAGATTTAAATTTATAAACATTTTTTGTTTAATAGAAATTATTATAGCACTTTATAGTTTTTGTTGTCACAATATATATTATTTTTTCCACACTTTCGATGTATTTCAAACACCGATAAACAATTTATATTTTACAAAAGAAAAAAGAATAGTTTCTATGACATTTCATTTTAAATTAAACTGGAAAAAAGTTGTTAATTTTCGTATTAAAAACGAAAAGTATTTCACATCCTTTTTATTTTTCCTTCTGAGGAAATAAAAAATAACAAAAAGACGTGTTCAAAATAATTATTAAGAACAAGATTATGAAACTAAAAGCCGTAATACACGGTTGTCAGATCTTACAACGTTGTCAGAATAGTGTTCAGAAAATTCGACTTGATTCATAACACGTCCTTCAAATTTTTTTGCAATGTATATAATGGATAGGATTAGGGGGAAAATAATTCGTACTCATACACGTTTACTAAATTTAATTTTTTTCATTATCGTAATTTCAAAAACGTTTCTACTTTTTTCATTACGGAGAAAAAATATTAAAAACAATATTATATTTTTTATTAATCTTTATAAAGCAAACATTTACTGTGGAAACTTTAAATATTTAATGAAGCAACAACAAGCATATATTTTTTAACATAGAGGAATTTCTTAAGAAATATAAATGGCAAAGAAGGAAAAAACGTCCTGCCATTGTCAAACAACAAAAAGCAACCACGTTATCAACAACTGCTCAGGAACAAAAGTCTGCAAGCCTTAAAGGTTAGTTTTCAAACAAGCGATAATAGAAGAATAAAATTATAAAGCAACGAAAAAATCTAGTGGATAAAATACGCTAGAAAAATAGCAAAACTATAAACTTAACATCAACATTTAATAAAGTAATAGACAGACTCAGATAAAAAAAAAAACTGAAAAGTTTACCAAAAACTCCCCCTAAAATCAAAAACGCACAGATTGAAAAAGTATGAAAGTTTTTCTCTTTCCCAATAACAACAAACAAAAAATGTGAAAAATCCCATACCAGTCATACCTATTTCTTCCTGCTCTAGAAAAACAAGTTAAAACAATAAAGTATTGCAACACACCACGAACACAAACAGCACAGACTTAAGACCTTACTTTAGTACACAGGCAGGTAGGTACTAACTATTGACTAGTACAAGTTCTTTTTTAAAACACCAATGCAAACATAACAGTAGAGCAACTAAAATGATAAAAAACCCACAAAAATTCTGAGAATATTACACTAAAAAAAAACAACAAACTAAACAAATGTCCAAACATTTAGCGCAACCAAATCGACCAACAAATGCACCATTTCCAATTATTATGGGTGGAAAACTAAGGATGGTAATGCAGCTTATTCTTTTTCTATATACTTTTTTGGACAAACTTGAAAATAAACCATTTTGAAATGATTTGTTGAATATCCCAACAAAAACTTGCATTGAAAAGTAATGAGACAAAAAACATCATCAAAAGTCGCTTTTCACTACTTTATTAGCATTTCAACTCATTTCATAAACACGGTGATGACATTGATCGCTAACAAATAAATAATTAAATAAGTATTTACGAAAAGGTAATTTAAAATTGTTTTGTTTGACGCACATTCAAAATGCTTAGATAAAATACTAAACTTACTTATAATTTTTAGATATTTTTGTTTTGAAAATAAATTTATAATTTGAAACTGTGTTCACAATATTTTGCAGTGACAGTTCAAAAGCGATATAACTCGAAATTTACTTTTTTATATGATTAAAAATATCGGTATATTTTGTTGATAACTAATGAAAAAACCGTTATGTCTTTATGTTCTGTATTGAGTCCCTTGTAAACAGGGTAAGAGATTTGGTAGCACGGTGAGCGGGTAAGCTCAATTATTGACCGATCCTTATAAACTTTTACAAAGAGATTTAAGTTCCTATAAAACATGTTTACGCCTAATTCCAAGACTATACATGCTTATTTTAGATAATTATGTGCGTTTAAGTCAATTTCTGATGGGGACCTTTTATGGGGGAGATGTACGGTCAAATATGTCCGGTCCTTGAAAAATTTTACAAACAAATTAAGGTTCTTATAAAACATGTTTATGCCGAATATCATTGCTTTTTTCGAATGTATGTTCGAATGAATATGGAGAAAATCTACTTAATAGCAGTTGGTTTGTTTAGTTATTTTTTTTCTACAGTTATTCTCATCCCTCAAATTAAAACACAAACTTAGAGTTATATAAGTAAATATTGATTTACATGACAAGTATGTATGAAAGCAGACATTCTAGCTAAAGTTTGTAAGCCACCAAGCCCACCATCAAAAAAGATAAGGGGTATAATGTTTTTGTCATTCCGTTTATAACACATCAAAATAATAGATTAAGACATAAAAGTATAAACATATATCCTGGATCATCATTAGATTCTAAGACGATCTAGCCATGTTCGTCAGTCTGTCTGTCGGTTGAAAACACGATAGAGAGCAACCGGAAACAGCTACAGAGCTGAAATTTTGTACCGAAGCTTTTACATACACCAAGGTTTTTTGGTTCAGAAAATGGCTAAAATAAGCGGTGAAATTAGGCATAAACATATAAACATACTCCCATTACGAATACAGCTAAGAAATTCGACAAAACCTAGTTTATTACAAGCGAAAATCTCCCTACCAAATGTTATGAAAATCGGTTCATAATTGATGTTATTGCATTTAGAAAATTACTTTAACACTCAGAATATCAGTAGTAAACTTGATCATTCCGAAATTCAGCATACATCAAATAAATTAGATTTACTTTAACTTTACAGCAAAAAATTTGATAGTGGGTATAGAAGACTCGTTAGATTAATCATGATGTTAGTTTTATCATAATGATTTAAAGTAAAAGTTTTGAATATTATGGAGTTAAAAAACAGAACTTTAGGGGCAATCAATTTTTTATACGCTTTTGAGTGTTTTTATATTTGAGCGTTATATGAAATTCAATAACTGCGTTCTTTACTATGAATATTTGTATAAAATATTAAATTCTTACAGCACATATACGTAAGATTATTAAAGAAGTATATTTTAAAAATCAATGTTAAGTTTGTTGCAGTAATTGTGTATCAAAATTAAACATTTGTTTATTAAACAATGTATCAGATATCATTTAACGATAATGCTAAGCGACGAAATTCTGAGTACTAGTTACTAGAGTATTCAATTATTTGGATTTTTGTCTTATTCGGTTTATTCGACAAATTATTATTTGGCGTTTTAAGTTGGCCGGTTAATAATCGGATAATTCAAAATTATTCGGGTAATCGAATAAGAGGCAAGTGTATGTTGTTTTAATAGTTATTTCCTTTCTACAATATTTTTCTTCCAATAACAAACAAAATTATAATTTTCCACTACTTTAAATTCAAGTCTTTTAATTTTTTCTCAAATATTACAAATTATTTATTTTAATGTGAAATCCACTTCTATATAAATAAATTAAGTTTATTAAATTTATGTTTTTGAGATTTATCAACGAGTTCCAGAATTCATACGTTCCAATGATCTAGTATTGCTGAAGAACTTATTAGAAATTCTATAGAAACTGTTCCTCAAAACTGGACTGTTCCTCAAAACGGATTTCTTTTCATTTTCATTTATTCGAGCGATTAATCGTCGAAAATTAATCGGTTAACGGATGAACGATTAATCGTTTGAATACCCCACTAGTTACGCAAAAAATTTAACTTTACAACAATGTTTCAATTAGTTTAAAAACAAAAAGTACACATTTTTAACTAAATTCATATGAATTATTCATTTTAAGTGATCCAACTCTAAAAATAGATTTTGATGAAATTGCTCTAAGGTTAGTACTATTTTATACTAGGCCAGACAAATTTTCAGCTTTATCGGTCAAGTACTGCCGGACTTAGAGAGGTTGAAAGGAGTAGGAAAGTGCAGTCGGACATGGCCGACATTTATACATGTATTAACAATTTATAGATACAAACAAGTAGGAAAGTATAGTCGGGCATGGCCGACCAAATGATACCCTACACCATGAGTATATTTTTACAATTTTTACTTTTATAAAATTTTAATTTTTTGTAAAGAAAATTTTATGTTGAATATTACCATAATTCCAAAATATTTAAGCCATTTATTGATAAAAAACTAAAATTTCTAAATGAGGCTTTATATAGGTCAAATATGGGCCGATCCTCGGTAAATTTGGGGAAAGGGATATATTTCTAAATAACAGTTAGTTTTGTTGAGTTTCATTGCGATACAAATGGTTACAAGTCAATTTTAGACGTTTAAGTCATTTTTTGAAGGGGGGTTTGTATGGGGGCTAGGGTCAAATATAGGCCGATCCGTACGAAAATCTGCAGTATTATTTATACTTATATAAAACTTATTTGTGTCAATTTTTAGAGAGATAGCAGAATATTTGACGTAATTATAGCATAAAAAGTTCAAATCGGGAGGTACGGTTGTATGGGGGCTAGGTGAAATAATGGACCGATTTCAACCATTTTCAATAGGCTTCGTCCTTGTGCCAAAAAACATGCTTGGTCCAAATTTCATCAAATTATCTTGAAAATTACGGCCTGTACCTTGCGCACAAGGTTTACATGGACAGCCAGCCAGCCAGCCGGACAGACGGACATGTCTTAATCGACTCAAAAAATGATTCTGAATCGATCGGTATACTTTAAGGTGGGTGTTGGACCAATATTATTGTATGTTACAAACATCAGCACAAACGTATAATACACTGGAGTTATATGGCGACTAGGATCAAATATGGACCGATCCTCATAAAATTCTAGGTTGTAATTTTAATTCATATAAAACTTATTTGTGCCAATTTTTTCATAATACTAGTGATTAGAGGTAAGTTACGGACGTTTAACTGTTTTTCTGAAATTAAACTTTGAATGGAACTTGGTTCAATCGCTAATGAAAATTGGCATAAAGGCTTATTAACATTTTAGATCTGCTGATTTTTGAAGGGATAGTATTATTATACCCTACACCACTATAGTGGGGAGGGTATTATACGTTTGTGCTGATGTTTGTAACATACAAAAATATTGGTCCAATACCCACCTTAAAGTATACCGATCGATTCAGAATCATTTTTTGAGTCGATTAAGACATGTCCGTCCGTCCGTCCGTCCGTCTGTCCGGCTGGCTGGCTGGCTGTCCATGTAAACCTTGTGCGCAAGGTACAGGCCGCAATTCTCAAGATAATTTGATGAAATTTGGACCAAGCATGTTTTTTGGCACAAGGACGAAGCCTATTGAAAATGGTTGAAATCGGTCCATTATTTCACCTAGCCCCCATACAACCGTACCTCCCGATTTGAACTTTTTATGCTATAATTACGTCAAATATACTGCTATCTCTCTAAAAATTGGCACAAATAAGTTTATTATAATATAAATGATGCTGCAGATTTTCGTAAGGATCGGCCTATATTTGACCCTAGCCCCCATACAAACCCCCCTTCAATAATATGACTTAAAACGCCTAATACTGTAACCATTTGTATCGCAATGAAACTCAACAAAACTAACTGTTATTTAGAAATATATCCTTTTCCAAAATTTACCGAGGATCGGCCCATATTTGAGCTATATAAAGCCTCATTTAGAAATTTTAGTTTTTGATCAATAAATGGCTTAAATATTTTGGAATTATGGTAATATTCAACATAAAAGTTTCTTTACAAAAAAATAAAAATTTTATAAAAGTAAAAATTGTAAAAATATACTCATGGTGTAGGGTATCATATGGTCGGCCATGCCCGACTATACTTTCCTACTTGTAATCAACATAATTATGAGCTAAAAAGTGATATTTTCGGGTTCAAAGTCTTCGTCTTTGGTGCTACAAAAGATCATATAACAAATTTTGAATTATCTTCAAAAATGCAAAAGTTATAAGGGTTTTATTTTTTCAGTCGTGGTTTTCCTTTTCACGGAATTGCCCATATAATTTTTTTAACTTTTATCATTTCGTTTTATAAAATGAAACCGTTAAGAATATTTATTTCTTTCACTTATGGCCTTTTTTGACACTATCATGTACAATGTACACTACTTCGTAAAAAAATACATAACTGTTGGTAAAAGATGGTTTACCACGAGTAATATGTTCTGTAGATACATAATTACTTATGTTGCATATTTACATAAATAAAAATTCACATCATTCATGTTTAAACACCACCAGAAACAAAATATACTTAGCTAGAACTTTTGCATCAAAAATAAAGTACAAGAAAATTTGTCAGTGAATTCCTGAACTACATATGTATGTGTGTACAATTATCCAATAATTCTTGTTTTTAGTTTTACTTCTATTTTTTCCTTCTATTTCTTGTGTGTTTTTACTATTTCTTACATGCACTATATCTTAAGATTTCTGAAAATTTAATCGTTCGTGTAATTGATATATTTGAGCTGTAATTAGCAACACTTCAGAAACAGAAACTGAGTGAAAATTTCCAGAATTGAAAAAAGATTGTAAATTAAAAAAATACAAAAACCAAAGAAATCTACGATAAAAACAAGTTAAACACATGAAAATTTCTGTAATGAATCAGCTTTAACAGATGACGATGATAAGGGTCTTTGAACAAATTTAACATTTATTTACACATACACACAGACCAACATTATAGATTTGTTGAAAAACCAAAGGACGAAATGAAAACCTCCAAGCTGTTGGTACAAGTTATAAGAAAAATGTCTTTTCTTATAAGTAAAGTCATAATTTATATGCTACAATTTTGTGTAATACATGTGCAATCTTTTATACTTATACCACTTTTATATACGAATAGAAATATAATACAGTGGTTCAAAAAAATGTAATATTTCCAAAATCAAATAGAAATTTTCATACGTACACAGACGTATATATAAACAAGTAGGAAAGTATAGTCGGGCATGGCCGACCATATAATACCGTACAACATGATTATATTTTAAAAATTTTTACTTTTTATAAATTTTTTATTTTTTATTAAGAAAGTTATAAAACTTATTTGTGCCAATTTTTAAAGAGATAGCAGAATATTTAACGTAAATATGGCATAAAAAGTTCAAATCGGGAGGTACGGTTGTATGGGGGCTAGGTGAAATAATGGACCGATTTCATCCATTTTCAATAGGCTTCGTCCCTGTTCCAAAAAAACATGCTTGGTCCAAATTTCATCAAATTATCTTAAAAATTGCGGCCTGTACCTTGCGCACAAAGTTTACATGGAAAGCCAGCCAGACGGACGGACGGACATGTCTTAATCTACTCAAAAAATGATTCTGAATCGATCGGTATACTTTAAGGTGGGTATCGAACCAATATTTTTGTATGTTACAAACATCAGCACAAACGTATAATACCCTCCCCACTATAGTGGTGTAGGGTATAAAAAGAATATATATAAGTTTTGTAAGATTTATTATATGATTTTTGACCCTTTGCAATCGTTGAAATATTCTTACACTATTTCGCATTAAGAATAGTTTTTTTATTTCTTTTGTTAAATGAGGAATGAAAATTTCTTCGTTTTACTCAATTGAGAAATGTTGAAAATATTATTATTTATTTATGCGACAAAAGAGATCACCATAATTATGCCATTTTTCTGATCGGTCCATGATTGGTAACAACTTTCCGAAAACCACATTTACAATCAAAGTTATCTTGATAAACTTCGAGTGTAAGAGTGTTCCTATGCTAGCCTTTTTGAACATGAATAACACGAACAAAATAACAATACTTAATACTTAGTTTAGCTTTACTAGCGATTTAAACTCTGGTAATTTCGGGAAAATCGCATGTTTATCATTTAAAAAACACTTGGAAGCAATATAAATAGATGTTAACGTTATCCTCACAGCCAAAAGAACTGTTATGTATACATTTTTATACAGTGCAGGATCTTATATTACTTGCAGATCTTAAGGTTATCTTGTTATCAATAATATTTGACTTTTACATTTTAATTATTTCATTCTAATTACTCCAGATTGGAGTACTCTAACATTGTGAACGTACACAGCTTAAAATAGCTAACAATACTCCCTAGTAGCCAGTCTTAATTTTAAAAATTTGTATTTCTTGTAAATTTATTTTGGGATAAATAAATAAAAAATAAAAATTTTGTGTAGGGTATTATATGAACGGAATTACACTGAAGAACTTTTTTATATAGTATGTATTCCTACAACCAAAAAATTTATTTTTTTTCTAGTATTTTTGGTTTAATGTTGTTTTCTTTTACCTACAATTTGCAATAAATGTTGAAAGTTTTTAAAATTATTTTATTTTTTTTTTCTCTTTCGGTATGTCGTTACTTTTTTCTCTTTATACTTTTCTTGAAAATGCTGTTGCTTTGCACTCGATCGTACATAGGTACATATATAGACACCACCTAAATTAAACTGACTGAAGGTCGTCTTTGGTTATTTACATTGGTGTGTTCTTATATGTTTTTGCAACCAACATCCATATATCTTAGTAGTTGGCCACAGTTTGCTTACAACATATTCTTTCTTCATCTCTCACATCTTATTCTTAGCACATTGGCTGAAATACAATTGGCATGCAGCCAGTTACTACAACATCTACACAGACTTTTATATATAGGAAAAAAGTATAAAAGAAGAGAAAATGGAAAAAAGGAAGCATCCAACAGAGACACAAATTCTGAGCTGCAACTTCCGTTTCCTTTATTGCTACATACACTTTTTCGCGCTTACTATGTCCGTTATAAGCAACATAAATATACATAGAGTATGAAAGTCTGTGTTTTTCGGTCACACTCGCCCTAGTCTGGTGTAAATAGAATGTTAAAATTAGAAAATTTTTCCTCAAACTCAAAAAACAAATCTACAATAAAAGCGGCGAAGTATATTTTTCATCAATTATACAATACCTGCTGTAGTTGTCTACACTGCCATCTTTGAAACATATTTACTAATGTCACTTAAATGTGTGTTAAATTTAAACATTGGACATACTAATTATTGTTGCATTTTACTTTATTTAATTTTTTATTGAAAAACTTAATCATTTGTTAAAACTGTAACATATGACCATCACGCGAAATTACTACATTAAACATTCAATCATTCCATAAAATGGTCATGCATATATGATTCATGAACATGACAATATAAATAATGAAACAAAAGTAAAATATTTAACAAATTTATTGTTTGCTAAACTAAACATGCTAAAAACACAAGAACTTAATAAAACAACAAACAAGTCAAAAATCTACTCTTTCGTGTTGAAATATTTGCATATACTTACATATGTATGTAAGTAATAGGGAGTCCAGAGGAACAGCCTTTTTAAAGATTTCATGTAGGAATACAACTCACTTGATGGGTACTTATGATTCTACACGAGAAAAAATAAAAAAAATATATTTTTTAATGATCATAATTTTTGAAAAGAATTTTGAGCTGATTATGGGAAAAATTTTAAGCTGATTATGGGAAAAATAATTAAAAATTTTTTGAATATTTTTGGTCCGCAAAATGATATTTGGGCATATCGTTTTCGCTTTTTATCGAAATGGGTGTCAAAATTGTGGTAGCTCATAGAGAAAAATAATTTAAAATATGTTTGGCATTTAGTTTAATCTATTTCAGATTTTTTTGAATTTATATGCACCTTAAATTACAATAAAAGTTGTTTTGCAAAAATTTTAATTATTTTTCCCGCGGTTTACGAAATTTTTACACCTAATTCGAAAATATTGCAGAACTCTTTTTCAACATATTGTATTGAAATCAATATTTTCAATCGCAGATATGGCATTTTCATATTTGGTACATTATAACGCATCGTTTTAAAAGTATTTCACTTATAAGTGGGATACCCTCATGTACATATGTATGTATATGAAATTCAAATCAGCCTTTGAAAAATTTTAAAGTCCTAAAGTGGTTGGGTTTATAGTTTAAACAAGGCTGATTACAATTAGAAATTATTGTATGGAAAGCGAAAATTATATAAAAAATTAATAATTGACAAGGCGAGAAAGTGCACTGTAATGTATATTTACATATATTTACATATAGAATTACAATATGAGAGACTATGTCAAAAATGTTTTAAAAAATTAAGCATTAAATTTATTTTTTAACTTTATTCTGGAATATTTTTTTATTAGAAAACACATTTTCTACAAAAGGGCTCATAGGGAAGTAGGGGTAAATATGGACCTATCCTTATCGATGTGATTCTCAGCCTATTAGTATACTTTTAGGCGGGCGTATTACCAATATTTTTGGGTCTTTAGCACAAACACATAATACCCTCCCTACTATAGTGGTGTAGGGTATAACCACAACCGAGATCATCCCAGTAAAACTTATATTGAAATGTATGGAAATATATTCTAAGATTTACTTACCCAATAGCTTTTTAAGTCATTATTTTAATACAGTTAAGTATAACACTAAAGGCAGATCCTTACAACGCTAGCTTTCAAGTAGGTAGTTAGGTAAGTACTACAATTGGCTGCAATAAGGAGTAAAATTAATAGTTTTGTTTTTGAGAAAAAATATTTTTTTCTTTTAAATACAAACTATAAAGACGAATGTAATTACTTACACACGTAAATATATAGTTATTTGCAAGTAATTTTATAATCTTTCTAAGTAATACAGACGATATATTGCAGTACTTAAAAGGTAAACTCATGATGAATTAGTATGTTTTTGCTCAGATTTTCTTATTTGTATTATTATAACAAAATGCTGTGGCCTTTGAAACTTAGTGGTTCAAGTTTGGTGGTGGTGGGTTCAATTCTCACATGAGGCCCGACAGAAGTCTAGGTTTATTTCTTTTGATTTGATGTATATACATCCTTCTTTCAAACTATTAAAATTATGTATTGAAAGCATAAGAAAGTATTTAGCTTTGTTAGAAAACACTGATTTTGTTAAGAAATATACATATGTATATTTCAATGGTACTTATCCGTAAAGAATATTGAAATATTAAAAATTTTCGGATCTACAATAACTTTACCCGTCTTATTGCGAACTTCGCTTATAACGACCCAATTTGACTGACCACAGGACTTCGTCTGTGAGAAAGCTATGAATTAATTTTAACTTTTAATGCATTTTTATTTCACGATCTTAAGGACAGTTTTAAACAAAATTACATATTATATTACTTTGGAGATTTGTAAATAAATTTGTTTTTTCTCAACATCTTTCTAATCGTCTATACAAAAAAAAACTAAACAAAAAATGTGTAAATAAACCAAGTAATTGCCA